>NC_053027.1:398902644-398944417 GCF_003073215.2 Triticum urartu | reverse complement strand
CACATGAAATGCGTAGAAACTCAATTAATGCATAAAAAGGCCAAAGGAGCTCGGAATAATTCCAAATTTTAGCACGTTTCTTCTATTTTGTCTAATCTGCTTGTGTAAAAAAATTAAGGCTAGAGAAGGCAGTGTACGTCTGTCGTTTAGCACACGGAGGTGACACGTTCCCTCTCGAAACTACGAGGCTTCTTGAGGGATGCTCCGGTTTGCAAGAAGCTTACACCAAAGCTTGTCCCAATTCGGCCAAAATAATTACCGCAGCATGTTGGTGCCATTTCATGACACCATGCCAAGTTTCATGATTTTCTAGCGTGTTTTGGAATTACAGGAATTAAAAAACCAAGTTTCTCAATCTTTCCAGCCGAGCCACCATGCCCAGATGTTTGATTTCACTCACATCTCTTACATGGGACCTAGAAATTCACCCAAGGACACACATGTGATTTTCCAAACAACTTTGGTGCATTGGAGCCTGTGCTTGTAGTTCAAATTTGAATTATGCACATTAAATGCTCAGAAACTCAATTAATCCATAAAAAGGCCAAACGAACCCGGAATATTTCCGAAATTTAGCACGTTTCTTCCATTTGGTCTAGTCTGCCTGTGTAAAAAAATAAGGCAGCATAAGGCGGTGTACGTATGTCGTTTCGCACAGGGAGGTGACACCTTCCCTCTCGGAACCACGAGCCTTCTAGAGGGAAGCTCCGGTGTGCAAGAAGCTTACACCAAAGCTTGTCCATTTCGGGCCAAAAAATTACCGTAGCATGTTGGTGCCATGTCATGACACCATGCAAACTTTCATGATTTTCAGGCGTGTTTTGGAATTAAAGGAATTAAAAAACCAAGTTTCTCAATCTTTCCGACTGAGCCACCATGCCCAGGTGGTTGAATTTCACTCCCATCTCTTCCATGGGACCTAAAAATTTACCGAAGGACACACATGTGATATTTCAAACAACTTTGGTGCACTGGAGCCTATGCTTGTAGTTCAAATTTGAATTATGCACATTAAATGTGAAGAAGCTCAATTAATCCATAAAATAGGCCAAATGAACCCGGAATAATTCCAAAATTTAGCACGGTACTTCTATTTGGTCTAATCTGCCTGTGTAAAAAAATTAAGGCGGGAGAAGGCAGTGTACGTCTGTCGTTTCGCACACGGAGGTGACACGTTCCCTCTCGAAACTACGAGGCTTCTTGAGGGAAGCTCCGGTTTGCAAGAAGCTTACACCAAAGCTTTTCCCAATTCGGCCGAAAGAATTACCGCAGCATGTTGGTGCCATTTCATGACACCATGCCAAGTTTCATGACTTCCAGGCATGTTTTGGAATTACAGTAATTAAAAAACCAAGTTTCTCAATCTTTCCAGCCGAGCCAGCATGCCCAGATGTTTGAATTTCACTCCCATCTCTTGCATGGGACCTAGAAATTCACCCAATGACACACATGTGATTTTTCAAACAACTTTGATGCACTGGAGCCTGTGCTTGTAGCTAGATTCGAATTATGCACATGAAATGTGTAGAAACCCAATTAATGCATAAAAAAGGCCAAACGAACCCAGAATAATTCCAAAATTTAGCACATTTCTTCTATTGGGTCTAATCTGCCTGTGTAAAAAAATTAAGGCGGGAGAAGGCAGTGTACGTATGTTGTTTCGCACATGGAGATGACACGTTCCCTCTCGGAAGCACGAACCATCTTGAGGGAAGCTTCGGTTTGCAAGAAGCTTACACCAAAGCTTGTCCCAATTCAGCCAAAAGAATTACCGCAGCATGTTGGTGCCATGTCATGACACCACGCCAAATTTCATGATTTTCAGGCATGTTTTGGAATTACAGGAATTAAAAAACCAAGTTTCTCAATCTTTCCAGCCGAGCCAGCACGCCCGGATGTTTGAATTTCACTCCCATCTCTTGCATGGGACCTAGAAATTTACCCAATGACACGTGTGATTTTTCAAACAACTTTGGCGCACTGGACCCTGTGCTTGTAGTTCAAATTTGAATTATGCACATGAAATGCGTAGAAACTCAATTAATGCATAAAAAGGCCAAAGGAGCTCGGAATAATTCCAAATTTTAGCACGTTTCTTCTATTTTGTCTAATCTGCCTGTGTAAAAAAATTAAGGCTAGAGAAGGCAGTGTACGTCTGTCGTTTAGCACACGGAGGTGACACGTTCCCTCTCGAAACTACGAGGCTTCTTGAGGGATGCTCCGATTTGCAAGAAGCTTACACCAAAGCTTGTCCCAATTCGGCCAAAATAATTACCGCAGCATGTTGGTGCCATTTCATGACACCATGCCAAGTTTCATGATTTTCTAGCGTGTTTTGGAATTACAGGAATTAAAAAACCAAGTTTCTCAATCTTTCCAGCCGAGCCACCATGCCCAGATGTTTGATTTCACTCACATCTCTTACATGGGACCCTAGAAATTCACCCAAGGACAGACATGTGATTTTTCAAACAACTTTGGTGCACTGGAGCATGTGCTTGTAGTTCAAATTTGAATTATGCACATTAAATGCTCAGAAACTCAATTAATCCATAAAAAAGGCCAAACGAACCCGGAATATTTCCGAAATTTAGCACGTTTCTTCCATTTGGTCTAGTCTGCCTGTGTAAAAAAATAAGACAGGAGAATGCAGTGTACGTCTATTGTTTAGCACACGGAGGTGACACGTTCCCTCTCGGAACCACGAGCCTTCTAGAGGGAAGCTCCGGTTTGCAAGAAGCTTACACCAAAGCTTGTCCCAATTCGGGCAAAAAAATTACCGTAGCATGTTGGTGCCATGTCTTGACACCATGCCAACTTTCATGATTTTCAGGCGTGTTTTGGAAAAGGAATTAAAAAACCAAGTTTCTCAATCTTTCCGGCCGAGCCACCACGCCAAGGTGTTTGAATTTCACTCCCATCTCTTACACGGGACCTAGAAATGCACACAAGGACACACATGTCATTTTTGAAACAACTTTGGTGCACTGGAGCCTGTAATTGTAGTTCAAATTTGAATTACACACATTAAATGCGCAGAAGCTCCATTAATGCATAAAAAAGGCCAAACGAACCCGGAATAATTCCAACATTTAGCATGTTTCTTCTATTGGGTGTAATCTGCCTATTTAAAAAAATTAAGACGAGAGAGGACAGTGTACGTATGTCGTTTCGCACAGGGACGTGACACGTTCCCTCTCGGAACCACGAGCCATCTTGAGGGAAGCCGGTTTGCAAGAAGCTTACACCAAAGCTTGTCCTAGTTCGGGCAAAAAATTTAATGTAGCATGTTGGTGCCATGTCATGACACCATGCCAAGTTTCATGATTTTTAGGCATGTTTTGGAATTACAGGAATTAAAAAACCAAGTTTCTCAATGTTTCCAGCCGAGCCACGACGCCCAGATGTCTGAATTTCACTCCCATCTCTTGCATGGTACCTACAAATTCACCCAACGACACACATGTGATTTTTCAAACAACTTTGGTGCGCTGGAGCCTGTGCTTGTTGTTAAAATTTGAATTAGCATGTTTCTTCTATTTGGTGTAATCTGCTGGTTTAAAAAATTTAAGATGGGAGAAGACAGTGTACGTATGTCGTCTCGCACAGGTACGTGACACGTTCCCTCTTCAGAACCACGAGCCATCTTGAGGGAAGCCGGTTTGCAAGAAGCTTACACCAAAGCGTTGTCCCAGTTCGGGCAAAAAAATTACCGTAGCATGTTGGTGCCATGTCATGACAACCATGCCAAGTTTGATGATTTTCAGGAAGCTTTGGAATTAAAGGAATTAAAAAACCAAGTTTCGCAATGTTTCCGGCCGAGCCACGATGCCCAGATGTCTGAATTTCACTCCCATCTCTTGCATGGGACCTAGAAATTCACCCAACGACACACATGTGATTTTTCAAACAACTTTGGTGCCCTGGAGCTTGTGCTTGTAGTTCAAATTTGAATTATGCACATTCAATGCACAAAACTCAATTACTGCATAAAAAAGGCCAAACAAACCCGAAATAATTCCAAAATTTAGCACGTTTCTTCTATTTGGTCTAATCTTCCTGTGTAAAAAAAATTAAGGCGGGAGAAGTCAGTGTACGTATGTCGTTTCGCACAGGGAGGTGACATGTTCCCTCTCGAAACCACGAGCCATCTTCAGGGAAGCTCTGGTTTGCAAGCAGCTTACACCAAAGCTTGTCCCAATTCGGCCAAAAAAATTACCGCAGCATGTTGGTGCCAAGTCATGTCAGCACGCCAAGTTCCATGATTTTCAGGCATGTTTTGGAATTACTGGAATTAAAAAACCAAGTTTCTCAATCTTTCCAGCCGAGCCAGCACGCCCAGATGTTTGAATTTCACTCCCATCTCTTGCATGGGACCTAGAAATTCACCCAATGACACACATGTGATTTTTCAAACAAATTTGGTGCACTGGAGCCTGTGCTTGTAGTTAAAATTTGAATTATGCACATGAAATGCATAGAAACTGAATTAATGCATAAAAAAGGCTAAACGAACCCGGAATAATTCCAAAGTTTAGCACATTTCTTCTATTTGGTCTAATCTTGTAGGATCGAAAGTATGTCTAGAGGGGGGGTGATTAGACTACTTGACCAAATAAAAACTTAACCTTTTCCCAATTTTAGTTCTTGGCAGATTTTAGCTATTCTAGGACAAGTCAAGCAATCATCACACAATTCAAGCAAGCATGCAAAGAGTATATTGGCAGCGGAAAGTAAAGCATGCAACTTGCAAGAATGTAAAGGGAAGGGTTTGGAGAATTCAAACGCAATTGGAGACACGGATGTTTTTCCCGTGGTTCGGATAGGTGGTGCTATCCTACATCCACGTTGATGGAGACTTCAACCCACAAAGGGTAACGGTTGCGAGAGTCCACGGAGGGCTCCACCCACACAGGGTAACGGTTGCGCGAGTCCACAAAGGGCTCCACCCACGAAGGGTCCACGAAGAAGCAACCACCCACAAAGGGTCCACGAAGAAGCAACCTTGTCTATCCCACCATGGCCATCGCCCACAAGGACTTGCCTCACTAGCGGTAGATCTTCACGAAGTAGGCGATCTCCTTGCCCTTACAAACTCCTTGGTTCAACTCCACAATCTTGTCGGAGGCTCCCAAGTGACACCTAGCCAATCTAGGAGACACCACTCTCCAAGAAGTAACAAATGGTGTGTAGGTAATGAACTCCTTGCTCTTGTGCTTCAAATGATAGTCTCCCCAACACTCAACTCTCTCTCATAGGATTTGGATTTGTGGAAAGAAGATTTGAGTGGAAAGCAACTTGGGAAGGCTAGAGATCAAGATTCATATGGTAGGAATGGAATATGTCTTGGTCTCAACACATGAGTAGGTGGTTCTCTCTCAGAACATATGAGTTGGAATGGTGTATGTGTTCTGATGGCTCTCTCCACGAATGAAGAGGAGGTGGAGGGGTATATATAGCCTCCACACAAAATCCAACCGTTACACACAATTTACCAATCTCGGTGGGACCGAATCATAAAACTCGGTTTGACCGAAATAGTAAACCTAGTGACCGTTAGGAATTTCGGTGGGACTGACATGCAACTCGGTAGGACCGATTCGGTTAGGGTTTGGGCATAACGTAATCTCGGTGAGACCGATTACACAAACTCGGTGAGACCGAATTTGGTAATTAGCTAACCAGAGAGTTGGTCAGGCAAACTCGGTGGGACCGATTTGCTCTTTCGGTGAGACCGAGTGGAACTCGGTGAGACCGAAAGTTACAAAGGGGAAACACTGAGTTTACATTGCAATCTCGGTGGGACCGATTCGCTCTTTCGGTGGGACCGAAAAGTTACGAAAGGGAAACAGAGAGTTTGCAACCCCATCTCGGTGGGACCGAGATCCTTATCGGTAGAACCGAATTGCTAGGGTTTGGCAGTGGCTAATGACAAGTGAAACTCGGTGGCGCCGGATAGGAAGAATCGGTAGGACCGAGTTTGGCTTAGAGTTTTGTCATATGTGGATATGGGAAAGTAGTTGCGGTTTTGGAGCGATCACTAAGCACATGAAGCAAGAGGCTCATTAAGCAACACCTCATCCCTCCTTAATAGTATTGGCTTTTCCTATGGACTCAATGTGATCTTGGATCACTAAAATATAAAATGAAGAGTCTTGAGCTTTTGAGCTTGAGCCAATCCATTGTCCTTAGCATTTTGAGGGTTCCACTTTCACATCCATGCCATGCCAATCATTGAGCTTTCCTGAAATAATTCATCTTGGAATAGCATTAGCTCAATGAGCTATATGTTGTTAGAATTACCAAAACCACCTAGGGATAGTTGCACTTTCAATCTCCCCCTTTTTGGTAATTGATGACAACATATAGATCAAAGCTTCGACAAATGATAATAAGCATGAAATATATCGTCGCTTTGAGAGGTATGTGATAAGTAAGAGCTCCCCCTAAATTTGTGCATATTTAAAATTTGCTTTGGACTGCAAATGCACAAAGAATTAGAATCATGGGTTACTCTTCCATGTCACATACATCTTGGTGGAGCGCTCAAAAATGATAAGATTGAAATACATGCACTCATCACCAAGAATAGTGAATGATCACAAACGATAGATAGAATGATAATATTTAAGCAAGCATCATTAAGTGTAGCTTATGATCAAACACATGATCATCGATGTCTCACAGGCATAAGGACGTAGTATCTCACACACAAGCAAACAAAGTTCGAAGAAACCACCAAATAAAACAAGAGAGAATAAAGCAACACTCTCTCTCGAAGCCTATGATCTATACATTTTCTCCCCCTTTGGCAACAAGTTACCAAAAAGTTCCTAGAAAATGCATAGTGCTAAGTCGACTCAGGCTTGATCTTCAGGTGGTGGTGGAGTCCGGATCACTCCAAGGACGAAGCCTTCGGTAGACGTGGTCGGAGTGGAAGGCTGAAGTGGATGCTGGAGCTGGTGGAACTGAGGCTGTGGCTGGTGCAGATTGTAGCTCTGGTGTCAGCAACTGGCAGTGCAGACGACCTCGGACCTCGTGGCACCCTCGCAAGCATGAGTCGTGGTCCTGCCTCTCCTCTCATTCATGTCCTCCTGGAGCTGCTCCACTGCAGACTGAACTTCTGTTACCTTGATGTCCAAGTCATAGAACCTCTGTTCCATGATCCTCTCTAAACTCGCCTGGTTCTGAGTCAGGGTGGCTATACTCTGCTCAATCCGCAGGGTGGACGCAATCAAGTAACTGAGCTGCTCTTGTTTGGTCTTCAGAAATAGTCAGATGCCTCCGCTTGAGTAGGCATCCTGGCAGCTTTCTCCTTCTTCGCCTTCTCCTTCTGAGCTTGTGCATAGGTAGATGATGGTTCATTCTCTGTCATCACAACTTCATTGTTCTCGAAATCTGGACGGATGGGCAGGTGTTCCTTATCCAACAAATATACGCCCGTGCCCATCTTGGAGTTGATGAGCTCCTGAATCTGAGGGGCATATCCACAGCTCCTCTTCTGATCTGCCGCAGTCCTTTTGATTGTTTCCACTATAAGGCTCATAATTTTGAATTTTTGACGCACGTCAAAACATGAAGCAAAATTGATCGCGGTGTTGACCTCTGATCATTCTTGTGATCTCCAGACTTGGGCAGAGGGTGTGCCTAAGGAATCCAGTTGATCGTAGGCAATTCCTTGAGAGCAGATAATGCACTGAGCCAACTTGAACGTTGTCAGTGCTTCATATTCGGAATCTCCTTGTACATGTTGGACATGGAGTTGTGGTCCATCTTTTTCTTGGCATAAATGTCCAAGTCATCTGCTTGCTCCTCTGGGGCATTGATCAGCTTCGCCCATTCCTCAACAGTAGAGTGGTACCTCGTACCCTCAGACATCCATGTAATCCTCCCATCTGGATAAAAGTGAGCTGTGGAGTAGAACTGCATGATGAGTTCCTCGTTCCACTTTGTGAGCTTTTGCCCAACAAAGTCCTCTACTCCACACGCCTTAAAGCTGTCCTGAACTCCTGGGTAGTACTCTTCATTATCCTTGATATAGGTCCAGTCGACCCATCTCATGTCACATACAATTGGCTTCTTGTCAAGTAGCACTGTCTCATAGAAATCCTTGCTCCTTGGTATGAAACCTGTAGTCCACTGCAGTCCTTCTCCTAGAAGCATATGGATCTGCTTCTCTCCATTTCCTGAGCCCTGAGTCTCTCCTTAGCTTCATATCCTCAGCCACAGGATGAGCATCGTTGTGGTCTGGGATCTTGGGCTTGAGCTTCCGAAGGACACTCTCTTCCTCTTCCTCTGCAACAGTCTCAGGCACTGGGGCCTTGTTCTTCTCAGTGGCTGGGATGCTTCTTGTGTTTCTCTTTGGTGCACTTTTAGGCTTAGATGCAGCCTTAGGTGCTTCCTTGGGCTTGGATGCAGCTCCCCCTGACCTTATGGCATCTCCCATAAGTTTGGCTGCCTTGGGCGCTGGTGCAGCTGCCTCTTCTTCCTCCTCCTCTTCTACCATGATGGAGGCCTTCCCAAGCACTCTAGCCACAGTCTTCTTCACTCTCTCTTTCCTCTTCTTGCCCTCAGCTGCAACGGGCTCAATGGGAGCAGGCTTCTCAGTTGAGGCTCTAGCCTTTGACATGGGCTGCCTGCCTGCTGGCCTTTTGATTTTCAGGCCTGGCTTTGAGCCTTGAGCTGGCTCAACTCTCTTGGAAGTGGCCTCTTCCTCTGCCACATAGTCCTCATCTTCAGAATCTGAGGTTTTCTTCTTCCTTTGTCTCGTGGCAGCTTTAGGCAGGTTGCTGGGTGTGCTCCTGCTGCCATCATCTGAGGAACTTGAGGGGCTAGTGCCCTCACTCAACTGCACTTGCTGCTCTGACAAGTTTTGGCTGTCACTCTGGTCTGACATGATGCAAACTGACTGCTGACCCTGTGAATAGATTATAGAGGAGATAGAGTGGATGAGCATCACAAAATGCAGAGATTTTTGCAAAAAGGAATGATTCAAAAACTTAGTTTTAGTTTCCCACTGAAATCATCTCGGATCTACCGACTTTTCAAACTCGGTGATACCGAAGCAGTTTTGGAACCTAAACTAGTGAACTCGGTAGGACCGAGTCACAGTTCGGTGGCACCGAGACTGCTAGGGTTTCACTGAGTTCAAAAATCGGTCACACCGATAAGTAATTCTCGGTCAGACCGAGTCTCACTTGTGCAATGGCATAAGCCAAATCGGTGGGACCGAGTTTTTCAACTCGGTGGGTCCGAGATGGTTTCGGCGGAAACCTAAACCTAGAATTTTCGAATCAAACCTAATCTACGAGCGTTTTGACTGGATAGAAGTTTTCAATGGCAAGAATCAATATGATCACAATGTGCTAGGAATCAGATTGAGGAATAGCACAAAGATCAAGTCCATACCCTAGTTCGGCGGGGACTTGCTACGGCGGCAACGGCGGGGCAGAATTCCCGTTGACGGCGATGGGGACCAGCCTGGAGGCTGACTGGCGGCGAGAAGACATCCGGAGACCTCGGGGGCAGAGCAGGCTATCGCGCGGGCGAAGGGGTTCGGAGAAATTTCCAAATTTTGCCCGTGACTATATATAGCCGACCCTGTCGGTGTGACCGAGATTGAACAACCGGTGGCACCGAGATTCATAACTGCGTGCAGTTACTGAAACTCGGTGAGACCGAAAGGTTCAAATCGGTTGCACCGAGATCGAAAACCTAGATCAACTTAATGATCTCGGTAGGACCGAAGTGGAGTATCGGTCAGACCGAGAATCATAAAGAGGTTTTGGAAGTTTAAGTCTATGACGAATCGGGGACTCCGAGCGCTCCTCACACAGAGTGGCTTCGAATCTGACTTGATCAAATTTTGTGATGCAGCATGAATAGAGTTTGAGACAAGAAAAGCATAGATAGCTAGAGGAGGTTCTTAGGCATTCTTGTCCATCCACTTGGCAAAAAGAAATAAAACCGAACAATCAAAGCAACAAGTGGATGTCCTCGAATGAGTAAAATATGCAATCAGCATGCTCACACAATAAGATGGCAATGAAATTATGTTGGCCAAGGCCTGCACAACCAATTCTAGCATCTATCTCAAAGCAATTTGCGATGACTAGGTCATCTTATATGAGTATATATGACTTAGGAGTCAAGTGAACCACTTGATCGTAGGTCATACTCATCGTTTTAGCTCAATGGGGTACACTTTTACATAAAGCATTGTTTGTTCACATCTTTAGAGTTGCTTTAGCTCAAGTCTTAGAGTAAAGCTCCCCCTAGATGTGATATCCCCCCTTAGAGGGATGAACTAACCTCGGGTTTTGTCGATGATGACTTCATGTAGATGTTGAAGATGTGGATGCTCAATGTTGATGTAGATCACTTGGAGCTATCCATTTGAGTGAATTGCACTTTCAATACCTACATGGGTTAGTCCCGCAAGGAACAAACAAGGATATCCATAGACATAGAGTGATGCACACACAAGATGATGTCTATGAAAGCTTTTTAGGTTACCTTGTCCCTTGTCTTACCAACAAGAGGGTTTGTGACTCCTTGAACTAGTGCAAGATGTGGAAGTTGATTGCACTTGTTCTTGCCAAAATGATAAGAGTGAAGTATGTTGGCGGAGTCACCCTCAAGAACTCTCTAGTTCTTCTTCTTTTGGATCCACACCATCTTGATGGGAATCCTTGGAGTTGTAGTCGTACTTGATGAAGTGGAACTTGAAGTAGTCTTGGGAATCCACTTGACTAAGGTCTTAGGAGCTTCTTCAAATGCATCAATTTCCTCTTGAAGCTTGTCCTTGCCTTTTTGCTTGTAGTCTTGTGGTGGAAGATCATCTTGAGCTTGTGTCCCCTTGAAAGAAGTATCATACTTCTCTTGTTGAGGAACAAACTTTGTCTTGGGGTATTGATCTTCTTCCCACTCAACTCCATTGGCATTGAACTTTCATTCAAAACCAACACCTTGATTCTTCCGGTGCATTCCTTGCTTGCGCACAATTTCCTCGAATTGCTTACTCCCGGCAAGGCTTTTGTACACTCCTTTCTCTATAATTCCCTTCAATAAGCTATTTTCTTGCTCAAGTGTAACTTGGCTAAGAGAATCATTAGTGGAATCAAGAGAACTACTAGAAGCAACAATATTGGATTTAGCATGATCATTGTTACTACTAGAGGAAGAATCTTTCTTGTTAGACTTGACTTGAGGCATGTAAGTGGATAAGAGTAAACGCTTGGCAATGTAAGAAGAACTTTTCTTGCGGAGATCATCATTGATTGCTTTTAAGAACTCATGCTCTTGCTCAAGATTGAGCTTTTCAAAGCGTAATTTCTCATGAGCTCTTAAAAGTTCTCGATGATCTTCGAAGATAGTTGTCATGAGCCTTTAAGAGTTTTTAGTTCTTTAGTTAGAGCCTCAATCTTCTCCTTATCATTGTCACTCGTTTTATCTTGATTAGCATGATTAATTGGTCTTTCATCATAGTATTCATCACTAGAGTTGTCACCAAGCAAATCATCACCTAACAAGTCATCTTCATCACTATTGAAATCAACATACTCGGGGTGTGTTACCTTAGGACCTTTGGCCATGAAGCATCTTCCAACTCCTTCATTTGGTGAGTCAAATATGTCGTAGGAGTTGGTTGACACAAGTGCTAGACCGGCAACACCTTCATCTTGAGTATCTTCGGAGTCGGAGTGATAACTTCTCTCGGAGTGGCTGTCGGAGTCGGAGCCGGATACCCATTCACCAACATGAGCTTGATGTCTTTCGTCTTGTGTAGCTCCTTGATGATTTTTCCTTCCTTTCCGAATCCTTGCTTCTCCGTGAGTATCTTCGTTCATAACGATCATCTCTACTCCTTCTCTCTCTTGGTGGTGATCCTTTGCTTCTTCTTTTTGGAGAATCTTCTCTTCTCTTGTAGGGAGCCGTACACTCATTGGAATAGTGTCCGGGTCTTCCACAATTGTAACAGTTTCGCTCTCGACTAGAAGATCTTTTGTCATTGTAGGACCTTGATTTGGAGCTTCTATCTTTGCTTCTACTCTTGTAGAACTTGTTGAAGTTCTTCACCATTAAGCTCAATTCTTCATTGAAGTCTTGTTTCTCACTTGATGATGTAGGGGCTTCACATGAGGCTTTATAGGCACCACTTGATTTGTTGTGAAGTTCCTCTTTATCCTTAAGTGACATCTCATGAGCAACAATTCTTCCAATCACCTCCGTTGGCTTGAGATCTTTGTAATTGGGCATCATTTGGATCAATGTGCACACGGTATCATATTTTTTCCATCCAAGGCTTCTTAGGATCTCTTGATGATGAATTTATCGGTCATTCTCTTCACTTCCTAGCCGGCATCTCATTTTGTGATGAGAAGCAAGTCTAGAGTACATTTTCAGCGACCCCTTCACCATCCTTCATCTTGAACTTGTCATGTTGGCTTTGAAGCACATCCAACTTGGATTCCTGACGGAGTCGGTACCTTCGTGCATATCAATCAAGTGTCCAAATTTCCTTTGCATTCTCAAGCGGCTGATTTTTGATGAATTCTTCGGGGCACAGTCCGTTGAAGAGAATATCACAAGCTTGAGCATTGTATTGCAACATCTTCAACTCATCCGCGGTAGCTTCACGGTTTGGTTCTCTCCCGTCAAAGAAGTCACCTTGCAAACCAACACACACAATAGCCCAAACGGCGGGGTTATGTCCAAGAATATGCATTTTCATTTTATGCTTCCAACTAGCAAAATTAGTACCATCAAAGTAAGGACCTCTACGGTGATAATTTCCCTCGCTAGACGCCATACTCTCCTAGGTTGTGAAACCAAGGCTATGACCACCAAAAGCTATGGAGATCAAAGCAAATGGAGACCAAAGCTCTGATACCACTTGTAGGATCGAAAGTATGTCTAGAGGGGGGTGATTAGACTACTTGACCAAATAAAAACTTAACCTTTTCCCAATTTTAGTTCTTGGCAGATTTTAGCTATTCTAGGACAAGTCAAGCAATCATCACACAATTCAAGCAAGCATGCAAAGAGTTTATGGGCAGCGGAAAGTAAAGCATGCAACTTGCGAATGTAAAGGGAAGGGTTTGGAGAATTCAAACGCTATTGGAGACACGGATGTTTTTCCCGTGGTTCGGATAGGTGGTGCTATCCTACATCCACGTTGATGGAGACTTCAACCCACGAAGGGTAACGGTTGCGCGAGTCCACACAGGGCTCCACCCAAGGGCAACGGTTGCGCGAGTCCACGACAGGGCTCCACCCACGAAGGGTCCACGAAGAAGCAACCACCCACAAAGGGTCCACGAAGAAGCAACCTTGTCTATCCCACCATGGGCATCACCCACGAAGGACTTGCCTCACTAGCGGTAGATCTTCACGAAGTAGGCGATCTCCTTGCCCTTACAAACTCCTTGGTTCAACTCCACAATCTTGTCGGAGGCTCCCAAGTGACACCTAGCCAATCTAGGAGACACCACTCTCCAAGAAGTAACAAATGATGTGTAGGTAATGAACTCCTTGCTCTTGTGCTTCAAATGATAGTCTCCCCAACACTCAACTCTCTCTCATAGGATTTGGATTTGGTGGAAAGAAGATTTGAATGGAAAGCAACTTGGGAAGGCTAGAGATCAAGATTCATATGATAGGAATGGAATGTCTTGGTCTCAACACATGAGTAGGTGGTTCTCTCTCAGAACAAATGAGTTGGAATGATGTGTGTGTTCTGATGGCTCTCTCATGAATGAGAAAGAGGTGGAGGGGTATATATAGCCTCCACACAAAATCCAACCGTTACACAGTTTTCCAATCTCGGTGGGACCGAATCATAAACTCGGTTGAGAAATAGTAAACCTAGTGACCGTTAGGAATTTCGGTGGGACTGACATGCAACTCGGTAGGACCGATTCGGTTAGGGTTTGGGCATAACGTAATCTCGGTGAGACCGATTACACAAACTCGGTGAGACCGAATTTGGTAATTAGCTAACCAGAGAGTTGGTCAGGCAAACTCGGTGGGACCGATTTGCTCTTTCGGTGAGACTCGTGACAAAGTTACAAAGGGGAAACACTGAGTTTACATTGCAATCTCGGTGGGACCGATTCGCTCTTTCGGTGGGACCGAAAAGTTACGAAAGGGAAACAGAGAGTTTGCACCCCATCTCGGTGAGACCGAGATCCTTATCGGTAGAACCGAATTGCTAGGGTTTGGCAGTGGCTAATGACAAGTGAAACTCGGTGGCGCCGGATAGGAAGAATCGGTAGGACCGAGTTTGGCTTAGGGTTTAGGTCATATGTGGATATGGGAAAGTAGTTGAGGGTTTTGGAGCATATCACTAAGCACATGAAGCAAGAGGCTCATTAAGCAACACCTCATCCCTCCTTGATAGTATTGGCTTTTCCTAAAGACTCAATGTGATCTTGGATCACTAAAATATAAAATGAAGAGTCTTGATCTTTTGAGCTTGAGCCAATCCTTTGTCCTTAGCATTTTGAGGGTTCCACTTTCACATCCATGCCATGCCAATCATTGAGCTTTCCTGAAATAATTCATCTTGGAATAGCATTAGCTCAATGTGCTATATGTTGTTATGAATTACCAAAACCACCTAGGGATAGTTGCACTTTCCAAATCTGCCCATGTAAAACAATTAAGGCAGGAGAAGGCAGTGTACGTATGTCATTTCGCTCAGGGAGGTGACACCTTCCCTCTTGGAACCATGAGTCTTCTTGAGGGAAGCTCCGGTTTGCAAGAAGCTTACACCAAAGCTTGTCCCAATTCGGGTAAAAAAATTACCGTAGCATGTTGGTGCCATGTCATGACACCATGGCAAGTTTCATGATTTTCAGGCGTGTTTTGGAATTAAAGAAATTAAAAAAACCAAGTTTCTCAATCTTTCCGGCCGAGCCACCACACCCAGGAGTTTAAATTTCACTCCCATATCTTGCATGGGGCCTAGGAATTCACCCAAGGACACATGTGTGATTTTTTAAACAACTTTGGTGCACTTGAGCCTGTGCTTGTAGTTCAAATTTGAGTTATGCACATTCAATGCGCATAAAGTCAATTAATGCATAAAAAAGGCCAAACGAACCCGGAATAATTCCAACTTTTAGCATGTTTCTTCTATTTTGTCTAGTCTGCCTGTGTAAAAAAAATTAAGCCGGGAGAAGGCAGTGTACATATATTGTTTTGCACAGGGAGATGACACCTTCCCTCTCGGAACCATGAGCCATCTTGAGGGAAGCTCCGGTTTGCAAGAAGCTTACACCAAAGCTTGTCCCAATTCGGCCAAAAAAATTACCGCAGCATGTTGGTTCCAAGTCATGACACCATGCCAAATTTCACGATTTTCAGGCATGTTTTGGAATTACAGTAATTAAAAAACCAAGTTTCTCAATCTTTCCAACCGAGCCAGCACGCCCAGATGTTTGAATTTCACTCCCATCTCTTGCATGGGACCTAGAAATTCACCCAATGACACACATGTGATTTTTCAAACAAGTTTGGTGCACTAGAGCCTGTGCTTGTAGTTAAAATTCGAATTATGCACATGAAATGCGTAGAAACTCAATTAATGCATAAAAAAGGCCAAACGAACCTAGAATAATTCCAAAATTTAGCACATTTCTTCTATTTGGTCTAATCTGCCGGTGTAAAAAAATTAAGGTGGGAGAAGGCAGTGTACGTATGTTGTTTCGCACATGGAGATGACACGTTCCCTCTCGGAAGCACGAACCATGTTGAGCGAAGCTTAGGTTTGCAAGAAGCTTACACCAAAGCTTGTCCCAATTCAGCCAAAAGAATTACCACAGCATGTTGGTGCCAAGTCATGACACCACGCCAAGTTTCGTGATTTTCAGGCATGTTTTGGAATTACAGGAATTAAAAAACCAAGTTTCTCAATCTTTCCAGCTGAGCCACCATGCCTAGATGTTTGAATTTCACACCCATATCTTGCATGGGACCTAGAAATTCACCCAATGACACACATGTGATTTTCAAACAACTTTGGTGCACTGGAACCTGTGCTTGCAGTTCAAATTTGAATTATGCACATGAAATGCGTATAAACTCAATTATTGCATAACAAAGGCCAAACGAACTTGTAATAATTCCAAAATTTAGCACGTTTCTTCTATTTGGTCTAGTTTGCCTGTGTAAAAAAATTAAGGCGGGAGAAGGCAGTGTACGTATGTCATTTCGCACACGGAGATGATACGATCCCTCTTGGAACCACGAGCCTTCTTGTGGGAAGCTCCGGTTTGCAAGAATCTTACACCAAAGCTTGTCCCAATTCGGCCAAAAAAATTACCGCAGTATGTTGGTGCCATGTCATGACACCATGCCAAGTTTCATGATTTTCAGGTGTGTTTTGGAATTACAGGAATTAAAAAACCAATTTTCCCAATATTTCCAGCGTAGCCACCATGCCTAGATGTTTGAATTGCACTCCCATCGCTTGCATGGGACCTAGAAATTCACCCAAGGACACACATGTGATTTTTCAAACAACTTTGGTGCACTAGAGCCTGTTCTTGTAGTTCGAATTCAAATTATGCACATGAAATGCGTAGAAACTCAATTTATGCATAAAGAGGCCAAACAAACCCGGCATAATTCCAAAATTTAGCACGTTTCTTCTATCTTGTCTAATCTGCATGTGTAAAATAATTAAGGCGGGAGAAGGCTGTGTACGTATGTCATTTCGCACACGGAGTTGAGACGTTCCCTCTCGATACCACGAGCCATCTTGAGGGAAGCTCTGGTTTGCAAGAATCTTACACCAAAGCTTGTCCCAATTCAGCCAAAAGAATTACCGCAGCATGTTGGTGCCATGACATGACACCACGCCAGGTTTCATGATTTTCAGGCATGTTTTGGAATTACAGGAATTAAAAAACCAAGTTTCCCAATCTTTCCGGCCAGGCCACCATGCCCAGATTGTCGAATTTCACTCCCATCTCTTGCATGGGACCTAGAAATTCACACAAGGACACACATGTGATTTTTTAAACAACTTTGGTGCACTAGAGCCTGTGCTTGTAGTTCAAATTTGAATTATGCACAGTAAATGCGCAGAAGCTCAATTAATGCATAAAAAATGCCAAACAAACCCGGAATAATTCCCACATTTAGCATGTTTCTTCTATTTGGAGTAATCTGCCTGTATAAAAAAATTAAGACGGTAGAAGACAGTGTACGTATGTCGTTCGCACAGGGACGTGCCACGTTCCCTCTTGAAACCACGAGCCATCTTGAGGGAAGCCGGTTTGCAAGAAGCTTACACCAAAGCTTGTCCCAATTCAGGCAATAAATTACCGTAGCATGTTGGTGCCATGTCATGACACCATGCCAAGTTTCATGATTTTCAGGCATGTTTTGCAATTACAGCAATTAAAAAACCAAGTTTCTCAATCTTTTCGGCCGAGCCACGACGCCCAGATGTCTGAATTTCACTCCAATCTCTTGCATGGGACATAGAAATTCACCCAAGGACACACATGTAATTTTTCAAACAACTTTGGTGCATTGGAGCGTATGCTTCTAGTTCAAATTTGAATTATGCACATTAAATGCACAGAAACTCAATTAATGCATAAAAATGGCCAAACGAACCCGGAATAATTCCAAAATTTAGCATGTTTCTTCTATTTGGTCTAATGTGCATGTGTAAAAAAATTAAGGCGGGAGAAGGCAGTGTACGTATGTCGTGTCGCACAGGGAGGTGACACATTCCCTCTTGGAACTTCGCGCCATCTTGAGGGAAGCACTGGTTTGCAAGAAGCTTACACCAAAGCTTGTCCCAATTCGAGCAAAAAATTACCATAGCATGTTGGTGCCATGTCATGAAACCATGCCAAGTTTCATGATTTTTAGGCATCTTTTAGAATTATAGGAATTAAAAAACCAAGTTTCCCAAACTTTCCGGCCGAGCCACGACACCCAGATGTCTGAATTTCACTCCCATCTCTTGCATGGGACCTAGAAATTCACACAAGGACACACATGTGATTTTTTAAACAACTGTGGTGCACTGGAGCCTGTGCTTGTAGTTCATATTTGAATTATAAACATTCAATGCACATAAACTCAATTAATGCATAAAAAAGGCCAAACGAACCCGCAATAATTCCAACTTTTAGCATGTTTCTTCTATTTGGTCTAGTTTGCCTGTGTAAAAAAATTAAGGCGGGAGAAGGCAGTGTACGTATGTCATTTCGCACAGGGAGGTGACACGTTCCCTCTCGGAACCACGATGCATCTTGACGGAAGCTCCGGTTTGCAAGCAGCTTACACCAAAGCTTGTCCCAATTCGGCCAAAAAAATTACCACAGAATGTTGGTGCCAAGTCATGACACCACGCCAAGTTTCATGATTTTCAGGCATGTTTTGGAATTACAGGAATTAAAAAACCAAGTTTCTCAATCTTTCCAGCTGAGCCACCATGCCCAGATGTTTGAATTGCACTCCCATCGCTTGCATGGGACCTAGAAATTCACCCAATGACACACATGTGATTTTTCAAACAACTTTGGTGCATTGGAACCTATGCTTGTAGTTCAAATTTGAATTATGCACATGAAATGCGTAGAAACTCAATTATTGCATAACAAAGGCCAAACGAACTCGTAATAATTCCAAAATTTAGCATGTTTCTTCTATTTGGTCTAATCTGCCTGTGTAAAAAAATTAAGGCGGGAGAAGGCAGTGTACGTATGTCGTTTTGCACACGGAGATGACACGTGCCCTCTCGGAACCATGAGCCTTCTTGAGGGAAGCTCCGGTTTGCAAGAAGCTTACACCAAAGCTTGTCCCAATTCATCCAAAAAAATTACCGCAGTATGTTGGTGCCAAGTCATGACACCATTCCAAGTTTCATGATTTTCAGGTGTGTTTTGGAATTACAGGAATTAAAAAAACCAAGTTTCCCAATATTTCCAACGTAGCCACCATGCCCAGGTGTTTGAATTGCACTCCCATCGCTTGCATCGGACCTAGATATTCACCCAAGGACACACATGAGATTTTTCAAACAACTTTGGTGCACTGGAGCCTGTTCTTGTAGTTCAAATTCGAATTATGCACATGAAATGCGTAGAAACTCAATTTATGCATAAAAAGGCCAAACGAACCCGGAATAATTCCAAAATTTAGCACGTTTCTTCTATTTTGTCTAATCTACATGTGTAAAATAATTAAGGCGGGAGAAGGCTGTGTACGTATGTCGTTTCGCACACGGAGGTGACACGTTCCCTCTCGAAACCACGAGCCATCTTGAGGGAAGCTCTGGTTTGCAAGAAGCTTACACCAAAGCTTGTCTCAATTCAGCCAAAAGAATTACCGCAGCATGTTGGTGCCATGACATGACACCACGCCAAGTTTCATGATTTTCAGGCATGTTTTGGAATTATAGGAATTAAAAAACCAAGTTTCCCAATCTTTCCGGCCAGGCCACCATGCCCAGATTGTCGAATTTCACTCCCATCTCTTGCATGGGACCTAGAAATTCACACAAGGACACACATGTGATTTTTTAAACAACTTTGGTGCACTAGAGCCTGTGCTTGTAGTTCAATTTGAATTATGCACAGTAAATGCGCAGAAGCTCAATTAATGCATAAAAAATGCCAAACAAACCCAGAATAATTCCAACATTTAGCATGTTTCTTCTATTTGGTGTAATCTACCTGTATAGAAAAATTAAGATAGGAGAAGACAGTGTACGTATGTCGTTTCGCACAGGGACGTGACACGTTCCCTCTCGGAACCACGAGGCATCTTGACGGAAGCTCCGGTTTGCAAGCAGCTTAGACCAAAGCTTGTCCCAATTCGGCCAAAAAATTACCGCAGCATGTTGGTGCCAAGTCATGACACCACGCCAAGTTTCATGATTTTCAGGCATGTTTTGGAATTACAGGAATTAATAAACCAAGTTTCTCAATCTTTCCACCTGAGCCACCATGCCTAGATGTTTGAATTTCACTCCCATCTCTTGCATGGGACCTAGAAATTCACCCAATGACACACATGTGATTTTTCAAACAACTTTGGTGCACCGGAACCTGTGCTTGTAGTTCAAATTTGAATTATGCACATGAAATGCGTAGAAACTCAATATTGCATAACAAAGGCCAAACGAACTCGTAATAATTCCAAAATTTAGCAAGTTTCTTCTATTTGTTGTAATCTGAATATGTAAAAAAATTAAGGCGGGAGAAGGCGGTGTACGTATGTCGATTCGCACACGGAGATGACACGTTCCCTCTCGGAACCACGAGCCTTCTTGATGGAAGCTCCGGTTTGCAAGAAGCTTACACCAAAGCTTGTCCCAATTCGTCCAAAAAAATTACCGCAGTATGTTGGTGCCAAGTCATGACACCATGCCAAGTTTCATGATATTCAGGTGTGTTTTGGAATTACAGGAATTAAAAAACCAAGTTTCCCAATATTTCCAGCGTAGCAACCATGCCCAGATGTTTGAATTGCACTCCCATCGCTTGCATGGGACCTAGAAATTCACCCAAGGACACACATGTGATTTTTCAAAAACTTTGGTGCACTGGAGCCTGTGCTTGTAGTTCAAATTCGAATTATGCACGTGAAATGCATAGAAACTCAATTTATGCATAAAAAGGCCAAACGAACCCGGAATAATTCCAAAATTTAGCACGTTTCATCTATTTTGTCTAATCTGCATGTGTAAAATAATTAAGGCAGGAGAAGGCTGTGTACGTATGTCGTTTCGCACACGGAGGTGACACGTTCCCTCTCGAAACCACGAGCCATCTTGAGGGAAGCTCTGATTTCCAAGAAGCTTACACCAAAGCTTGTCCCAATTCAGCCAAAAGAATTACCGCAGCATGTTGGTGCCATGACACGACACCATGCCAAGTTTTATGATTTTCAGGCATGTTTTGGAATTACAGGTATTAAAAAACCAAGTTTCTCAATCTTTCCGGCTGGGCCACCACGCCCAGATGGTTGAATTTCACTCCCATCTCTTGCATGGGACCTAGAAATTCACACAAGGACACACATGTGATTTTTTAAACAAATTTGGTGCACTGGAGCCTGTGCTTATAGTTCAAATTTGAATTATGCACATTAAATGCGCAGAAGCTCAATTAATGCATAAAAATGCCAAACGGGACAAGACAGTGTACGTATGTCGTTTCGCACAGGGACGTGACACGTTCCCTCTCGGAACCACGAGCCATTTTGAGGGAAGCTGGTTTGCAAGAAGCTTACACCAAAGCTTGTCCCAATTCAGCCAAAAGAATTACCACAGCATGTTGGTGCCATGTCATGATTTTCAGGCGTGTCTTGCAATTACATGAATTAAAAAACCAAGTTTCTCAATCTTTCCGGCTGAGCCACGACACCCAGATGTCTGAATTTCACTCCAATCTCTTGCATTGGACATAGAAATTCACCCAAGGACACACATGTGATTTTTCAAACAACTTAGGTGCATTGGTGCCTGTGCTTGTAGTTCAAATTTGAATTATGCACATTAAATGCGCAGAAACTCAATTAATGCATAAAAATGGCCAAACGAACCTGAAATAATTCCAAAATTTAGCATGTTTCTTCTATTTGGTCTAATTTGCATGTGTAAAAAAATTAAGGCTGGAGAAGGCAGCGTACGTACGTCGTGTCGGACAGGGAGGTGACACATTCCCTCTTGGAACTACGCGCCATCTTGAGGGAAGCTCCGGTTTGCAAGAAGCTTACACCAAAGCTTGTCCGAATTCGAGCAAAAAATTACCATAGCATGTTTGTGCCATGTCATGAAACCATGCCAAGTTTCATGATTTTCAGGCGTCTTTTGAAATTATAGGAATTAAAAAAACCAAGTTTCTCAATCTTTCCGGCCGAGGCACGACACCCAAATGTCTGAATTTCACTCCCATCTCTTGCATGGGACCTAGAAATTCACCGAAGGACACACATGTGATTTTTTAAACAACTTTGGTGCACTGGAGCCTGTGCTTGTAGTTAAAATTCGAATTATGCACATGAAATGCATAGAAACTCAATTAATGCATAAAAAGGCGAAACGAACCCGGAATAATTCCAAAATTTAGCACGTTTCTTCTATTTGGTCTAATCTGCCCGTGTAAAAAAATTAAGGCAGGAGAAGGCAGTGTACGTATGTCGTTTCGAACTGGGAGGTGACACCTTCCCTCTCGGAACCACGAGCCTTCTTGAGGGAAGCTCCGGTTTGCAAGAAGCTTACACCAAAAGCTTGTCCCAATTCTGGCAACAAAATAACCGTAGCATGTTGGTGACATGTCATGACACCATGGCAAGTTTCATGATTTTCAGGCGTGTTTTGGAATTAAAGGAATTAAAAAAATCAAGTTTCTCAATCTTTCAGGCCGAGCCACCACCCCCAGATGGTTGAATTTCAGTCCCATCTCTTGCATGGGACCTAGAAATTCACCCAATGACACACATGTGATATTTCAAACAACTTTGGTGCACTGGAGCTTGTGCTTGTAGTTCAAATTTCAATTATGCACATGAAATGCGTTGAAACTCAATTAATGCGTAACAAAGGCCAAACGAACACGTAATAATTCCAAAATTTAGCACGTTTCTTCTATTTGGTCTAATCTGCCTGTGTAAAAAATTAATGCAGGAGAAGGCAGTGTACGTATGTCGTTTCACACATGGAGGTGAAACGTTCCCTCTCGGAACCACGAGCATTCTTGAGGGAAGCTCCGGCTTGCAAGAAGCTTACACCAAAGCTTGTCCCAATTCGGCCAAAAGAATTACCGCAGCATGTTGGTGCTAAGTCATGAAACCATGCCAAGTTTCATGATTTTCAAGTGTGTTTTGGAATTACAGGAATTAAAAAACCATGTTTCCCAATCATTCTGACCGAGCCACCACGCCCAGATGTTTGAATTACAGTCCCATCTCCTGCATGGGACCTAGAAATTCACCCAAGGACACACATGTGATTTTTCAAACAACTTTGGTGCACTGGAGCCTGTGCTTGTAGTTCAAATTCGAATTATGCACATGAAATGCGTAGAAACTCTATTAATGCATAAAAAGGCCAAACAAACCCAGAATAATTCCAAAATTTAGCACACGTTTCTTCTATTTGGTCTAATCTGCCTGTGTAAAAAAATTAAGCCGGGAGAAGGCAGTGTACGTATGTCATTTCGCACACGGAGATGACACGTTCCCTCTCAGAAGCACGAGCCATCTTGAGTTAAGCTCCAGTTTGCAAAAAGCTTACACCAAAGCTTGTCCCAATTCAGCCAAAAGAATTACCGCAGCATGTTGGTGCCATGTCATGACACCACGCCAAGTTTCATGATTTTCAGGCATGTTTTGGAATTACAGGAATTAAAAAACCAAGTTTCTCAATCTTTCCAGCCGAGCCACCACTCCCAGATTGTTGAATTGCACCCCGACCTCTTGCATCGGACCTAGAAATTCACCCAATGACAAAGCATGTGATTTTTCAAACAAGTTTGGTGCACTGGAGCCTGTGCTTGTAGTTCAAATTTCAATGATGCACATGAAATGCGTAGAAACTCAATTAATGTTTAACAAAGGCCAAACGAACACGGAATAATTCCAAACTTTAGCATGTTTCTTCTATTTGGTCTAATCTGCCTGTGCAAAAAAATTAATGCAGGAGAAGGCAGTGTACGTATGTCGTTTCGCACACGGAGGTGACACATTCCCTCTCGAAAACACGAGCACTCTTGAGGGAAGCACCGGTTTGCAAAAACCTTACACCAAAGCTTGTCCCAATTCGGCCAAAAAAATTACCGCAGCATGTTGGTGCCAAGTCATGACACCATGCCAAGTTTCATGATTTTCAGGTGTGTTTTGGAATAATAGGAATTAAAAAACCAAGTTTCCCAATCTTTCCGGCCGAGCCACCATGACCAGATGTTTGAATTTCACTCCCATCTCTTGCATGGGACCTAGAAATTCACCCCAGGACACACATGTGATTTTTCGAAAAACTTTGGTGCACTGGATCCTGTGCTTGTAGTTCAAATTCGAATTGTGGACATGAAATGCGTAGAAACTCTATTAATGCATAAAAAGGCCAAACAAACCCGGAATAATTCCAAAATTTAGCACACATTTCTTCTATTTGGTCTAATCTGCCTGTGTAAAAAAATTAAGGCGGGAGAAGGCAGTGTACGTATGTCATTTCGCACACGGAGATGACACGTTCCCTCTCGGAAGCACGAGCCATCATGAGGGAAGCTCCGGTTTGCAAGAAGCTTACACCAAAGCTTGTCCCAATTCAGCCAAAAGAATTTCCGCAGCATGTTGGTGCCATGTCATGACACCACGCCAAGTTTCATGATTTTCAGGCATGTTTTGGAATTATAGTAATTAAAAAACCAAGTTTCTCAATCTTTCCAGCTGAGCCAGCATGCCCAGATGTTTGAATTGCACTCCCATCGCTTGCATGGGACCTAGAAATTCACCCAATGACACACATGTGATTTTTCAAACAACTTTGGTGCACTGGAGCCTGTTCTTGTAGTTCAAATTTGAATTATGCACATGAAATGCGTAGAAACTCAATTAGTGCATAACAAAGGCCAAATGAACCCGGAATAATTCTAAAATTTAGCACGTTTCTTCTATTTGGTCTAATCTGCCTGTGTAAAAAAATTAAGGCTGGAGAAGGCAGCTTACGCATGTCGTTTCCCACACGGAGGTGACACGTTCCCTCTCGGAACCACGAGCCATCTTGAGGGAAGCCGGTTTACAAGAAGCTTACACCAAAGCTTGTCCCAATTCAGCCAAAAGAATTACCGCAGCATGTTGGTGCCATTTCATGACACCATGCCAAGTTTCATGATTTTCAGGCGTGTTTTGCAATTACAGGAATTAAAAAACCAAGTTTCTCAATCTTTCCGGCTGAGCCACGACGCCCAGATGTCTGAATTTCACTCCAATCTCTTGCATGGGACTTAGAAATTCACCCAAGGACACACATGTGATTTTTCAAACAACTTTGGTGCATTGGAGCCTGTGCTTGTAGTTCAAATTTGAATTATGCACATTAAATGCGCAGAAACTCAATTAATGCATAAAAATGGCCAAACGAACCCGAAATAATTCCAAAATTTAGCATGTTTCTTCTATTTGGTCTAATATACATGTGTAAAAAAATTAAGGCTGGAGAAGGCAGTGTACGTATGTCGTGTCGGACAGGGAGGTGACACATTCCCTCTTGGAACTACGCGCCATCTTGAGGGAAGCTCCGGTTTGCAAGAAGCTTACACCAAAGCTTGTCCCAATTCGAGCAAAAAATTACCATAGCATGTTGGTGCCATGACATGAAACCATGCCAAGTTTCATGATTTTCAGGCATGTTTCGGAATTACAGGAATTAAAAAACCAAGTTTCTCAATCTTTCCAGCCGAGCCAGCATACCTAGATGTTTGAATTTCACTCCCATCTCTTGCATGGGACCTTGAAATTCACCGAAGGACACACATGTGATTTTTTAAACAACTTTGGTGCACTGGAGCCTGTGCTTGTAGTTCATATTTGTATTATGCACATAAACTCAATTAATGCATAAAAAAGGCCTGACGAACCCGGAATAATTCCAACTTTTAGCTTGTTTCTTCTATTTGGTCTAGTCTGCCTATGTAAAAATATTATGGCGGGAAAAGGCAGTGTACGTATGTCGTTTCGCATAAGGAGGTGACACGTTCCCTCTAGGAACCACGAGCAATCTTGAGGGAAACTCTGGTTTGCATGAAGCTTACACCAAAGCTTATCCCAATTCGGCCAAAAAATTACCGCAGCATGTTGGTGCCAAGTCATGACACCACGCCAAGATTCATGATTTTCAGGCATGTTTCGGTATTACAGGAATTAAAAAACCAAGTTTCTCAATCTTTCCAGCTGAGCCAGCATGCCCAGATGTTTGAATTGCACTCCCATCGCTTGCATGGGACCTAGAAATTCACCCAATGACACACATGTGATTTTTCAAACAACTTTGGTGCACTGGAGCCTGTGCTTGTAGTTAAACTTCGAATTATGCACATGAAATGCATAGAAACTCAATTAATGCATAAAAAAGGCCAAACGAACCCGCCGGAATAATTCCAAAATTTAGCACGTTTCTTCTATTTGGTCTAATCTGCCCGTGTAAAAAAATTAAGGCAGGAGAAGGCAGTGTACGTATGTCGTTTCGCAAGGGAGGTGACACCTTCCCTCTCGGAACCACGAGCCTTCTTGAGGGAAGCTCCGGTTTGCAAGAAGCTTACACCAAAGCTTGTCCCAATTCTGCCAAAAAATTACCGTAGCATGTTGGTGACATGTCATGACACCATGGCAAGTTTCATGATTTTCAGGCGTGTTTTGGAATTAAAGGAATTAAAAAACCAAGTTTCTCAATCAATTTTCAGGCCGAGCCACCACCCACACATGGTTGAATTTCTGTCCCATCTCTTGCATGGGACCTAGAAATTCACCCAATGACACACATGTGATATTTCAAACAACTTTGGTGCACTGGAGCTTGTGCTTGTAGTTCAAATTTCAATTATGCACATGAAATGCGTTGAAACTCAATTAATGCGTAACAATGGCCAAACGAACACGTAATAATTCCAAAATTTAGCACGTTTCTTCTATTTGGTCTAATCTGCCTGTGTAAAAAATTTAGCACGTAATAATTCCATCTTACACCAAAGCTTGTCCCAATTCATCCAAAAGAATTACCGCAGCATGTTGGTGCCATGTCATGACACCACGCCAAGTTTCATGATTTTCAGGCATGTTTTGGAATTACAGGAATTAAAAAACCAAGTTTCCCAATATTTCTAGCCGAGGCACCATGCTCAGATGTTTGAATTTCACTCCCATCTTTTGCATGGGACCTATAAATTCACCCAATGACACACATGTGATTTTTCAAACAACTTTGGTGCACTGGAGCCTATGCTTGTAGTTCAAATTCGAATTATGCACATGAAATGCGTAGAAACTCTATTAATGCATAAAAAGGCCAAACAAACCCGGAAAAATTCCCCTATTTAGCACATTACTTCTATTTGGTCTAATCTGCCTGTGTAAAAAAATAACGTGGGAGAAGGCAGTGTACGTATGTCGTTTCATACACGGAGATGACACGTTCCCTGTCGGAAGCATGAGCCATCTTGAGTTAAGCTCCAGTTTGCAAGAAGCTTACACCAAAGCTTGTCCCAATGCAGCCAAAAGAATTACCGCAGCATGTTGGTGCCATGTCATGACACCACGCCAAGTTTCATGATTTTCAGGCATGTTTTGGAATTACAGGAATTAAAAAACCAAGTTTCTGAATCTTTCCAGCCGAGCCACCACTCCCAGATTGTTGAATTTCACTCCCACCTCTTGCATGGGACCTAGAATATCACCCAATGACAAAGCATGTGATTTTTCAAACAACTTTGGTGCACTGGAGCCTGCGCTTGTGTAACAAAGGCCAAACGAACACGGAATAATTCCAAAATTTAGCACGTTTCTTTTATTTGGTCTAATCTGCCCATGTAAAAAAATTAAGGCAGGAGAAGGCAGTGTACGTATGTCGTTTCGCACAAGGAGGTAACACCTTCCCTCTCGGAACCACGAGCCTTCTTGAGGGAAGCTCCCGTTTGCAAGAAGCTTACACAAAAGCTTGTCCCAATTCGGGCAACAAAATTACTGTAGCATGTTGGTGACATGTCATGACACCATGGCAAGTTTCATGATTTTCAGGCGTGTTTTGGAATTTAAGGAATTAAAAAATCAAGTTTCTCAATCTTTCAGGCCGAGCCACCACGCCCAGATGGTTGAATTTCAGTCCCATCTCTTGCATGGGACCTACAAATTCACCCAATGACACACATGTGATATTTCAAACAACTTTGGTGCACTGGAGCTTGTGCTTGTAGTTCAAATTTCAATTATGCACATGAAATGCGTTGAAACTCAATTAATGCGTAACAAAGGCCAAACGAACACGTTATAATTCAAAAATTTAACATGTTTCTTCTATTTAGTCTAATCTGCCTGTGTAAAAAATTAATGCAGGAGAAGGCAGCGTACGTATGTCGTTTCACACATGGAGGTGACACATTCCCTCTCGGAACCACGAGCATTCTTGAGGGAAGCTTACACCAAAGCTTGTCCCAATTCAGCCAAAAGAATTTCCGCAACATGTTGGTGCCATGTCATGACACCACACCAAGTTTCATGATTTTCAGGCATGTTTTGGAATTATAGTAATTAAAAAACAAAGTTTCTCAATCTTTCCAGCCGAGCCAGCACGCCCAGATGTTTGAATTGCACTCCCATCGCCTGCATGGGACCTAGAAATTCACCCAATGACACACATGTGATTTTTCAAACAACTTTGGTGCGCTGGAGCCTGTTCTTGTAGTTCAAATTTGAATTATGCACATGAAATGCGTTGAAACTCAATTAATGCATAACAAAGGCCAAACGAACCCGAAATAATTCTAAAATGTAGCACGTTTCTTCTATTTGGTCTAATCTGCCTGCGTAAAAAAATTAAGGCAGGAGAAGGCAGCTTACGCATGTCGTTTCACACACGGAGGTGACAGGTTCCCTCTCGGAACCACGAGCCTTCTTGAGGGAAGCTCCGGTTTGCAAGAAGCTTACACCAAAGCTTGTCCCAATTCAGCCAAAAGCATTACCGCAGCATGTTGGTGCCATGTCATGACACCATGCCAAGTTTCATGATTTTCAGGCATGTTTTGGAATAACGGGAATTAAAAAAACCAACTTTCTCAATCTTTCTTGCATAGCCACCACGCCCAGATGTTTGAATTGCAATCCCATCTCTTGCATGGGACCAAGAAATTCACCCAAGGACACACATGTGATTTTTCGAACAACTTTGGTGCACTGGAGCCTGTGCTTGTAGTTCAAATTCGAATTATGCAAATGAAATGCGTAGAAACTCCATTAATGCATAAAAAAGCCAAACCATCCCGGAATAATTCCAAAATTTAGCATGTTTCTTCTATTTTGTCTAATCTGCCTGTGTGAAAAAATTAAGGCGGGAGAAGGCAGTGTACGTATGTCGTTTCGCACACGGAGGTGACACATTCCCTCTCGAAACCACGAGCCATCTTGAGGGAAGCTCCGGTTTGCAAGAAGCTTACAACAAAGCTTGTCCCAATTCAGCCAAAAGAATTACCGCATCATATTGGTTCCATGTCATGACACCAAGCTTCTCAAACTTTCCAGCCGAGCCACCACGCCCAGATGTTTGAATTTCACTCCCATCTCTTGTATGGGACCTAGAAATTCACCCTAGGACACACATGTGATTTTTCAAACAACTTTGGAGCACTGGAGCCTGTGCTTTTAGTTCAAATTCGAATTTTGCACATGAAATGCGTAGAAACTCAATTTATGCATAAAAAGGCCAAACGAACCCGGAATAATTCCAAAATTAAGCACATTTCTTCTATTTGGTCTAATCTACATGTGTAAAAAAATTAAGGCGGGAGAAGGCAGTGTACGTATGTCATTTCGCACACGGAGGTGACACGTTCCCTCTCAGAACCACGAGCATTCTTGAGGGAAGCTCCGGTTTGCAAGAAGCTTACACCAGAGCTTGTCCCAATTTGGCCAAAAAAATTACCGCAACATGTTGGTGTCAAGTCATGACACCATGGCAAGTTTCATGATTTTCAGGTGTGTTTTGGAATTACAGGAATTAAAAAACCAAGTTTCCCAATCTTTCCGGCAGAGCCACCACACCCAGATGTTTGAATTTCACTCCCATCTCTTGCATGGGACCTATAAATTCACCCAAGGACACACATATGATTTTTCAAACAACATTGGTGCACTGGAGCCTGTGCTTGTAGTTCAAATTTGAATTATGCACATGAAATGAGTAGAAACTCTACTAATCCATAAAAAGGCCAAACAAACGTGGAATAATTCCAAAATTTAGCACATTTCTTCAATTTGGTCTAATCTGCCTGTGTAAAAAAATTAAGGCGGGAGAAGGCAGTGTACGTCTGTCGTTTCGCACACGGAGATGACACGTTCCCTCTCGGAAGCACGAGCCATCTTGAGGGAAGCTCCGGTTTGCAAGAAGCTTACACCAAAGCTTGTCCCAATTCATCCAAAAGAATTACCGCAGCATGTTGGTGCCATGTCATGACACCACGCCAAGTTTCATGATTTTCAGGCATGTTTTGGAATTACAGGAATTAAAAAACCAAGTTTCTCAATATTTCTAGCCGAGCCACCATGCCCAGATGTTTGAATTTCACTCCCATCTTTTGCGTGGGACCTAGAAATTCACCCAATGACACACATGTGATTTTTCGAACAACTTTGGTGCACTGGAGCCTGTGCTTGTAGTTCAAATTCAAATTATGCACATGAAATGCGTAGAAACTCTATTAATGCATAAAAAGGCCAAACAAACCCGGAAAAATTCCCCTATTTAGCACATTACTTCTATTTGGTCTAATCTACCTGTGTAAAAAAATTAACGTGGGAGAAGGCAGTGTACGTATGTCGTTTCATACACGGAGATGACATGTTCCCTGTCGGAAGCACGAGCCATCTTGAGTTAAGCTCCAGTTTGCAAGAAGCTTACACCAAAGCTTGTCCCAATTCAGCCAAAAGAATTACCGCAGCATGTTGGTGCCATGTCATGACACCACGCCAAGTTTCATGATTTTCAGGCATGTTTTGGAATTACAGGAATTAAAAAACCAAGTTTCTCAATCTTTCCAGCCGAGCCACCACTCCCAAATTGTTGAATTTCACTCCCACCTCTTGCATGGGACCTAGAAATTCACACAATGACAAAGCATGTCATTTTTCAAACAACTTTGGTGCACTGGAGCCTGCGCTTGTAGTTCAAATTTCAATTATGCACATGAAATGCGTAGAAACTCAATTAATGTGTAACAAAGGCCAAACGAACACGGAATAATTCCAAAATTTAGCACGTTTCTTATATTTGGTCTAATCTGCCCGTGTAAAAAAATTAAGGCAGGAGAAGGCAGTGTACGTATGTCGTTTCGCACAGGGAGGTGACACCTTCCCTCTCGGAACCACGAGCCTTCTTGAGGGAAGCTCCGGTTTGCAAGAAGCTTACACCAAAGATTGTCCCAATTCGGGCAACAAAATTACCGTAGCATGTTGGTGACATGTCATGACACCATGGCAAGTTTCATGATTTTAAGGCATGTTTTGGAATTTAAGGAACTAAAAAAATCAAGTTTCTCAATCTTTCAGGCCGAGCCACCACGCCCAGATGGTTGAATTTCAGTCCCATCTCTTGCATGGGACCTAGAAATTCACCCAATGACACACATGTGATATGTCAAACAACTTTGGTGCACTGGAGCTTGTGCTTGTAGTTCAAATTTCAATTATGCACATGAAATGCGTTGAAACTCAATTAATGCGTAACAAAGGCCAAACGAACACGTAATAATTCCAAAATTTAGCACGTTTCTTCTATTTGGTCTAATCTGCCTGTGTAAATAATTAATGCAGGAGAAGGCAGTGTACGTATGTCGTTTCACACATGGAGGTGACACATTCCCTCTCGGAACCACGAGCATTCTTGAGGGAAGCTTACACCAAAGCTTGTCCCAATTCAGCCAAAAGAATTTCCGCAACATGTTGGTGCCATGTCATGACACCACACCAAGTTTCATGATTTTCAGGCATGGTTTGGAATTATAGTAATTAAAAAACCAAGTTTCTCAATCTTTCCAGCCGAGCCAGCACGCCCAGATGTTTGAATTGCACTCCCATCGCCTGCATGGAACCTAGAAATTCACCCAATGACACACATGTGATTTTTCAAACAACTTTGGTGCGCTGGAGCCTGTTCTTGTAGTTCAAATTTGAATTATGCACATGAAATGCGTAGAAACTCTATTAATGCATAAAAAGGCTAAACAAACCCGGAATAATTCCAAAATTTAGCACGTTTCTTCTATTTTGTCTAATCTGCCTGTGTGAAAAAATTAAGGCGGGAGAAGGCAGTGTACGTATGTCGTTTCGCACACGGAGGTGACACATTCCCTCTCGAAACCACGAGCCATCTTGAGGGAAGCTCCGGTTTGCAAGAAGCTTACACCAAAGCTTGTCCCAATTCAGCCAAAAGAATTACCGCATCATATTGGTTCCATGTCATGACACCACGCCAATTTTCATGATTTTCAGGCATGTTTTGGAATTACAGAAATTAAAAAACCAAGCTTCTCAAACTTTCCAGCCGAGCCACCACGCCCAGATGTTTGAATTTCACTCCCATCTCTTGTATGGGACCTAGAAATTCACCCTAGGACACACATGTGATTTTTCAAACAACTTTGGAGCACTGGAACCTGTGCTTTTAGTTCAAATTCGAATTTTGCACATGAAATGCGTAGAAACTCAATTTATGCATAAAAAGGCCAAACGAACCCGGAATAATTCCAAAATTAAGCACATTTCTTCTATTTGGTCTAATCTACATGTGTAAAAAAATTAAGGCGGGAGAAGGCAGTGTACATATGTCATTTCGCACACGGAGGTGACACGTTCCCTCTCAGAACCACGAGCATTCTTGAGGGAAGCTCCGGTTTGCAAGAAGCTTACACCAAAGCTTGTCCCAATTCGGCCAAAAAAATTACCGCGGCATGTTGGTGCCAAGTCATGACACCATGCCAAGTTTCATGAATTTCAGGTGTGTTTTGGAATAATAGGAATTAAAAAACCAAGTTTCCCAATCTTTCCGGCCGAGCCACCACGCCCAGATGTTTGAATTTCACTCACATCTCTTGCATGGGACCTAGAAATTCACCCAAGGACACACATGTAATTTTTCAAACAACTTTGGTTCACTGGACCTTTGCTTGTAGTTCAACTTTGAATTATGCACATGAAATGCGTAGAAACCCAATTAATGCATAACAAACGCCAAACGAACCCGGAATAATTCTAAAATTTAGCACGTTTCTTCTATTTGATCTAATCTATCTGTGTAAAAAAATTAAGGCAGGAGAAGGCAGCTTACGCATGTCGTTTCACACACGGAGGTGACACGTTCCCTCTCGGAACCACGAGCCTTCTTGAGGGAAGCTCCGGTTTGCAAGATGCTTACACCAAAGCTTGTCTCAATTCAGCCGAAAGCATTACCACAGCATGTTGGTGCCATGTCATGACACCATGCCAAGTTTCATGATTTTCAGGCATGTTTTGGAATCACAGGAATTAAAAAACCAACTTTCTCAATCTTTCTAGCATAGCCACCACGCCCAAATGTTTGAATTGCAATCCCATCTCTTGCATCGGACCTAGAAATTAACCCAAGGACACACATGTGATTTTTCAAACAACTTTGTTGCACTGGAGCCTATGCTTGTAGTTCAAATTCGAATTATGCAAATGAATTGCGTAGAAACTCAATTAATGCATAAAAAAGGCCAAACCAACCCGGAATAATTCCAAAATTTAGCACGTTTCTTCTATTTTGTCTAATCTGCCTATGTGAAAAAATTAAGGCGGGAGAAGGCAGTGTACATATGTCGTTTCGCACACGGAGGTGACACGCTCCCTATCGAACCCCCACGAGCCATCTTGAGGGAAGCTCCGGTTTGCAAGAAGCTTACACCAAAGCTTGTCCCAATTCAGCCAAAAGAATAACCGCAGCATATTGGTTCCAAATCATGACACCACGCCAAGTTTCCTGATTTTCAGGCATGTTTTGGAATTACAAAAATTAAAAAACCAAGTTTCTCAATCTTTCCAGCCGAGCCACCACGCCCAGATGTTTTAATTTCACTGCCATCTCTTGCATGGGACCTAGAAATTCACCGAAGGACACACATGTGATTTTTTGAACAACTTTGGTGCACTGGAGCCTATGCTTTTAGTTCAAATTCGAATTTTGCACATGAAACGCGTAGAAACTCAATTTATGCATAAAAAGGCCAACCGAACCCGGAATAATTCCAAAATTTAGCACGTTTCTTCTATTTGGTTTAATCTGCCTGTGTAAAAAAATTAAGGCAGGAGAAGGCAGTGTACGTATGTCGTTTCGCATAGGGAGGTGACACTTTCCCTCTCGGAACCACGAGCCTTCTTGAGGGAAGCTCCGGTTTGCAAGAAGCTTAGACCAAAGCTTGTCCCAATTCAGCCAAAAGAATTTCCGCAGCATGTTGGTTCCATGTCATGACACCACGCCAAGTTTCATGATTTTCAGGCATGTTTTGGAATTACAGGAATTAAAAAACCAAGTTTCTCAATATTTCCAGCCGAGCCAGCACGCCCAGATGTTTGAATTGCACTCCCATCGCTTGCATGAGACCTAGAAATTCACCCAATGACACACATGTAATTTTTCAAACAACTTTGGTGCACTGGAGCCTGTGCTTGTAGTTCAAATTTGAATTATGCACATGAAATGCGTAGAAACTCAATTAATGCATAACAAAGGCCAAATGAACCCGGAATAATTGTAAAATTTAGCACATTTCTTCTATTTGGTCTAATCTGCCTGTGTAAAAAAATTAAGGCAGGAGAAGGCAGCTTACACATGTCATTTCGCACACGGAGGTGACACGTTCCCTCTCGGAACCACGAGCCCTCTTGAGGGAAGCTCCGGTTTGCAAGAAGCTTACACCAAAGCTTGTCTCAATTCAGCCAAAAGCATTACCACAGCATGTTGGTGCCATGTCATGACACCATGCCAAATTTCATGATTTTCAGGCATGTTTTGGAATCACAGGAATTAAAAAACCAACTTTCTCAATCTTTCTAGCATAGCTACCCCGCCGAGATGTTTGAATTGCAATCCCATCTCTTGCATGGGACCTAGAAATTCACCCGAGGACACACATGTGATTTTTCAAACAACTTTGGTGCACTGGAGCCTGTGCTTGTAGTTCAAATTCGAATTATGAAAATGAATTGCGTAGAAACTCAATTAATGCATAAAAAAGGCCAAACCAACCTGGAATAATTCCAAAATTTAGCACGTTTCTTCTATTTTGTCTAATCTGCCTGTGTGAAAAAATTAAGGAGGGAGAAGGCAGTGTACGTATGTCGTTTCGCACACGGAGGTGACACGTTCCCTCTTGAAACCACGAGCCATCTTGAGGGAAGCTCCGGTTTGCAACAAGCTTACACCAAAGCTTGTCCCAATTCAACCAAAAGAATTACCGCAGCATATTGGTTCCATGTCATGACACCACGCCAAGTTTCCTGATTTTCAGGCAAGTTTTGGAATTACAAAAATTAAAAAACCAAGTTTCTCAATCTTTCCAGCCGAGCCACCATGCCCAGATGTTTGAATTTCACTCCCATCTCTTGCATGGGACCTAAAAATTCACTCAAGGACACACATGTGATTTTTTAAACAACTTTGGTGCACTGGAGCCTGTGCTTTTAGTTCAAATTCGAATTTTGCACATGAAATGCGTAGAAACTCAATTATGCATAAAAAGGCTAAACGAACCCGGAATAATTCCAAAATTTAGCACGTTTCTTCTATTTGGTCTAATCTGCCCGTGTAAAAAAATTAAGGCAGGAGAAGGCTGTGTACGTATGTCGTTTCGCACAGGGAGGTGACACCTTCCCACTCGGAACCACGAGCCTTCTTGAGGGAAGCTCCGGTTTGCATGAAGCTTACACCAAAGCTTGTCCCATTTCAGCCAAAAGAATTTCCGCAGCATGTTGGTGCCATGTCATGACACCACGCCAAGTTTCATGATTTTCAGGCATGTTTTGGAATTACAGGAATTAAAAAACCAAGTTTCTCAATATTTCCAGCCGAGCCAGCACGCCCAGATGTTTGAATTGCACTCCCATCATTTGCATGAGACCTAGAAATTCACCCAATGACACACATGTGATTTTTCAAACAATTTTGGTGCACTGGAGCCTGTGCTTGTAGTTCAAATTTGAATTATGCACATGAAATGCGTAGAAACTCAATTAATGCATAACAAAGGCCAAACGAACCCGGGAATAATTCTAAAATTTAGCGGTTTCTTCTATTTGGTCTAATCTGCCTGTGTAAAAAAATTAAGGCAGGAGAAGGCAGCTTACGCATGTCGTTTCGCACACGGAGGTGACACGTTCCCTCTCGGAACCACGAGCCCTCTTGAGGGAAGCTCCGGTTTGCAAGAAGCTTACACCAAAGCTTGTCTCAATTCAGCCAAAAGCATTACCGCAGCATGTTGGTGCCATGTCATGACACCATGCCAAGTTTCATGATTTTCAGGCATGTTTTGGAATCACAGGAATTAAAAAACCAACTTTCTCAATCTTTCTAGCATAGCCCCCACGCCCAGATGTTTGAATTGCAATCCCATCTCTTGCATGGGACCTAGAAATTCACCAAGGACACACATGTGATTTTTCAAACAACTTTGGTGCACTGGAGCCTGTTTGCTTGTAGTTCAAATTCGAATTATGCAAATGAAATGCGTAGAAACTCAATTAATGCATAAAAAAGGCCAAACCAACCCGGAATAATTCAAAATTTAGCATGTTTCTTCTATTTTGTCTAATCTGTGTGTGAAAAAATTAAGGCGGGAGAAGGCAGTGTACGTATGTCGTTTCGCACACGGAGGTGACACGTTCCCTCTCGAAACCACGAGACATCTTGAGGGAAGCTCCGGTTTGCAAGAAGCTTACACCAAAGCTTGTCCAATTCAGCCAAAAGAATTACCGCAGCATATTGGTTCCATGTCATGACACCACGCCAAAGTTTCCTGATTTTCAGGCATGTTTTGGAATTACAAAAATTAAAAAACCAAGTTTCTCAATCTTTCCAGCCGAGCCACCACGCCCAGATGTTTGAATTTCACTGCCATCTCTTGCATGGGACCTAGAAATTCCCAAGGACACACATGTGATTTTTCAAAAAACTTGGGTGCACTGGAGCCTGTGCTTTTAGTTCAAATTCGAATTTTGCACATGAAACGCGTAGAAACTCAATTTATGCATAAAAAGGCCAAACGAACCCGGAATAATTCCAAAATTTAGCACGTTTCTTCTATTTGGTCTAATCTGCCCGTGTAAAAAAATTAAGGCAGTAGAAGGCAGTGTACATATGTTGTTTCGCACAGGGAGGTGATACCTTCCCTCTCGGAACCACGAGCCTTCTTGAGGGACGCTCCGGTTTGCAAAAAGCTTACACCAAAGCTTGTCCCAATTCAGCCAAAAGAAATTACCGCAGCATATTGGTTCCATGTAATGATACCACGCCAAGTTTCATGATTTTCAGGCATGTTTTCGAATTACAGTAATTAAAAAACCAAGTCTCTCAATCTTTCCAACCGAGCCACCACGCCCAGATGTTTGAATTTCACTCCCATCTCTTGCATGGGACCTAGAAATTCACCCAAGGACACACATGTGATTTTTTAAACAACTTTGGTGCACTGGAGCCTGTGCTTTTAGTTCAAATTCGAATCTTGCACATGAAACGCGTAGAAACTGAATTTATGCATAAAAAGGTTCAAACGAACCCGGAATAATTCTAAAATTTAGCACGTTTCTTCTATTTGGTCTAATCTGCCTGTGTAAAAAAATTAAGGCGGGAGAAGGCAGTTTACGTATGTCGTTTCGCACACGGAGGTGACACTTTCCCTCTCGGAACCACGAGCCATCTTGAGGGAAGCTCCGGTTTGCAAGAAGCTTACACCAAAGCTTGTCCCAATTCGGCCAAAAGAATTTCCGTAGCATGTTGGTTCTATGTCATGACACCACACCAAGTTTCATGATTTTCAGGCATGTTTTGGAATTACAGGAATTAAAAAACCAAGTTTCTCAATATTTCCAGCCGAGCCAGCACGCCCAGATGTTTGAATTGCACTCCCATCGCTTGCATGAGACCTAGAAATTCACCCAATGACACACATGTGATTTTTCAAACAACTTTGGTGCACTCGAGCCTGTGCTTGTAGTTCAAATTTCAATTATGCACATGAAATGCGTAGAAACTCAATTAATGCATAACAAAGGCCAAATGAACCCGGAATAATTCTAAAATTTAGCACGTTTCTTCTATTTATTCTAATCTGCCTGTGTAAAAAAATTAAGGCAGGAGAAGGTAGCTTACGCATGTCGTTTCGCACACGGAGATGCCACGTTCCCTCTCGGAACCACGAGCCATCTTGAGGGAAGCTCCGGTTTGCAAGAAGCTTACACCAAAGCTTGTCCCAATTCAGCCAAAAGAATTTCCGCAGCATGTTGGTGCTATGTCATGACACCACACCAAGTTTCATGATTTTCAGGCATGTTTTGGAATTACAGGAATTAAAAAACCAAGTTTCTCAATATTTCCAGCCGAGCCAGCACGCCCAGATGTTTGAATTGCACTCCCATCGCTTGCATGAGACCTAGAAATTCACCCAATGACACACATGTGATTTTTCAAACAACTTTGGTGCACTCGAGCCTGTGCTTGTAGTTCAAATTTCAATTATGCACATGAAATGCGTAGAAACTCAATTAATGCATAAAAAGGTCAAACGAACCCGGAATAATTCCAAAATTTAGCACATTTCTTCTATTTGGTCTAATCTGCCTGTGTAAAAAAATTAAGGCGGGAGAAGGCAGTGTACGTATGTCGTTTCGCACACGGAGATGCCACGTTCCCTCTCGGAACCACGAGCCATCTTGAGGGAAGCTCCGGTTTGCAAGAAGCTTACACCAAAGCTTGTCCCAATTCAGCCAAAAGAATTTCCGCAGCATGTTGGTGCTATGTCATGACACCACACCAAGTTTCATGATTTTCAGGCATGTTTTGGAATTACAGGAATTAAAAAACCAAGTTTCTCAATATTTCCAGCCGAGCCAGCACGCCCAGATGTTTGAATTGCACTCCCATCGCTTGCATGAGACCTAGAAATTCACCCAAGGACACACATGTGATTTTTTAAACAACTTTGGTGCACTAGAGCCTATGCTTTTTGTTCAAATTCGAACCTTGCACATGAAATGCGTAGAAACTCAATTTATGCATAAAAAGGTCAAACGAACCCGGAATAATTCCAAAATTTAGCACATTTCTTCTATTTGGTCTAATCTGCCTGTGTAAAAAAATTAAGGCGGGAGAAGGCAGTGTACGTATGTCGTTTCGCACACGGAGATGCCACGTTCCCTCTCGGAACCACGAGCCATCTTGAGGGAAGCTCCGGTTTGCAAGAAGCTTACACCAAAGCTTGTCCCAATTCAGCCAAAAGAATTTCCGCAGCATGTTGGTGCTATGTCATGACACCACACCAAGTTTCATGATTTTCAGGCATGTTTTGGAATTACAGGAATTAAAAAACCAAGTTTCTCAATATTTCTAGCCGAGCCAGCACGCCCAGATGTTTGAATTGCACTCCCATCGCTTGCATGAGACCTAGAAATTCACCCAAGGACACACATGTGATTTTTCAAACAACTTTGGTGCACTCGAGCCTGTGCTTGTAGTTCAAATTTCAATTATGCACATGAAATGCGTAGAAACTCAATTAATGCATAACAAAGGCCAAATGAACCCGGAATAATTCTAAAATTTAGCACGTTTCTTCTATTTATTCTAATCTGCCTGTGTAAAAAAATTAAGGCAGGAGAAGGTAGCTTACGCATGTTGTTTCGCACACGGAGGTGACACGTTCCCTCTCGAAACCACGAGCCTTCTTGAGGGAAGCTCCGGTTTGCAAGAAGCTTACACCAAAGCTTGTCTCAATTCAGCCAAAAGCATTACCGCAGCATGTTGGTGCCATGTCATGACACCATGCCAAGTTTCATGATTTTCAGGCATGTTTTGGAGTCACAGGAATTAAAAAACCAACTTTCTCAATCTTTCTAGCATAGCCACCATGCCCAGATGTTTGAATTGCAATCCCATCTCTTACATGGGACCTAGAAATTCACCAAAGGACACACATGTGATTTTTCAAACAACTTTGGTGCACTGGAGCCTGTGCTTGTAGTTCAAATTCGAATTATGCAAATGAATTGCGTAGAAACTCAATTAATGCATAAATAAGGCCAAACCAACCCGGAATATTTCCAAAATTTAGCATGTTTCTTCTATTTTGTCTAATCTGCCTATGTGAAAAAATTAAGGCGGGAGAAGACAGTGTACGTATGTCGTTTCGCACACGGAGGTGACACATTCCCTCTCGAAACCACGAGCCATCTTGAGGGAAGCTCCGGTTTGCAACAAGCTTACACCAAAGCTTGTCCCAATTCGGCCAAAAGAATTACCGTAGCATATTGGTTCCATGTCATGACACCACGCCAAGTTTCATGATTTTCCGGCATGTTTTGGAATTACAGAAATTAAAAAACCAAGTTTCTCAATCTTTCCAGCCGAGCCACCACGCCCAGATGTTTGAATTTCACTCCCATCTCTTGAATGGGACCTAGAAATTCACCCAGGGACACACATGTGATTTTTTAAACAACTTTGGTGCACTAGAGCCTATGCTTTTAGTTCCAATTCGAACCTTGCACATGAAATGCGTAGAAACTCAATTTATGCATAAAAAGGTCAAACGAACCCGGAATAATTCCAAAATTTAGCACATTTCTTCTATTTGGTCTAATCTGCCTGTGTAAAAAAATTAAGGCGGGAGAAGGCAGTGTACGTATGTCGTTTCGCACACGGAGATGCCACGTTCCCTCTCGGAACAACGAGCCATCTTGAGGGAAGCTCCGGTTTGCAAGAAGCTTACACCAAAGCTTGTCCCAATTCAGCCAAAAGAATTTCCGCAGCATGTTGGTGCTATGTCATGACACCACACCAAGTTTCATGATTTTCAGGCATGTTTTGGAATTACAGGAATTAAAAAACCAAGTTTCTCAATATTTCCAGCCGAGCCAGCACGCCCAGATGTTTGAATTTCACTCCCATCGCTTGCATGGGACCTAGAAATTCACCCAAGGACACACATGTGATTTTCTAAACAACTTTGGTGCACTAGAGCCTATGCTTTTAGTTCAAATTCGAATCTTGCACATGAAACGCGTAAAAACTCAATTTATGCATAAAAAGGTCAAACGAACCCGGAATAATTCCAAAATTTAGCACATTTCTTCTATTTGGTCTAATCTGCCTGTGTAAAAAAATTAAGGCGGGAGAAGGCAGTGTACGTATGTCGTTTCGCACACGGAGATGACACTTTCCCTCTCGGAACCACGAGCCATCTTGAGGGAAGCTCCGGTTTGCAAGAAGCTTACACCAAAGCTTGTCCCAATTCAGCCAAAAGAATTTCCGCAGCATGTTGGTTCCATGTCATGACACCACGCCAAGTTTCCTGATTTTCAGGCATGTTTTGGAATTACAAAAATTAAAAAACCAAGTTTCTCAATCTTTCCAGCCGAGCCACCACGCCCAGATGTTTGAATTTCACTCCCATCTCTTGCATGGGACCTAGAAATTCACCCAAGGACACACATGTGATTTTTTAAACAACTTTGGTGCACTAGAGCCTATGCTTTTAGTTCCAATTCGAACCTTGCACATGAAATGCGTAGAAACTCAATTTATGCATAAAAAGGTCAAACGAACCCGGAATAATTCCAAAATTTAGCACATTTCTTCTATTTGGTCTAATCTGCCTGTGTAAAAAAATTAAGGCGGGAGAAGGCAGTGTACGTATGTCGTTTCGCACACGGAGGTGACACATTCCCTCTCGAAACCACGAGCCATCTTGAGGGAAGCTCCGGTTTGCAACAAGCTTACACCAACGCTTGTCCCAATTCAGCCAAAAGAATT
>NC_053027.1:398888986-398901644 GCF_003073215.2 Triticum urartu | reverse complement strand
TACAACCCATGTTTTATTGCATTAGATCAATCCTCTCACACTGCATGATTAGGATCTAATTAAATTGTGGGATGGGAAGTAGATGAGGTAGTACCTATCACCTGTATTATTATGAAACCTTTGGGAGTTACTTCTACGTTTGCTTATTATGCCATGCTATGCTAGTAGACGTGGATTGGGTGAGTGATATCCATGACAGATGTGAGTTGATAATTTTAATGGTTGATCTAAGGTGGCAACTTAAACACACATCTGGGTGGATTGAGGCACCTGATGTCTATCAGGACTTGCCTGTTTTATTTTGGACCGCCACCCAGGCTCAAAGGGATCATAAGATCTTTCATGCTAGAAACTTCCGTGTGCAGCCACAAGCCATTATGGGCTCTGGCATAGTTGACTAAGTTGTGCGAACTCTTACAGTGGTAGACTAGCAGATGTAGGTGTACCGGTCTACCCGATCGTAAGGTGCTAGTGCTTCTGAAAGACTATGTCTCTGTCATCCGTCTTCTCAAACACCATGTAGTGCGAGAAACCAAACGGAGGCGATCGAGTCTTGTGGGGAAAAGTGCGCAAACCTCTGCAGAGTGTACAAACTAATCATGATTAGCTGTGTCCTCGGTTATGGACAACTTGAGTATCTAGTACTTGAATATCATGTCAATCTCAACATGTTACTTCTAATTAATGTTGTTGGATTTTAATTGTTCACTTAATTGGGATCGGAATGCTGTCAACCATTCTTGATGTTTCACAACCACCATGATAGTTAAATAAATTTATTCCTTTGCAGTAGGGAAAAACTGGCTTTACACAAAAACTGTAACCATAGAGCTTTCCACCAGCCATATATGCATATAGTATAGCTGTTTCATTCCATTACTCTCTATGTGTTACATTGCCAGCATATTCCATGTGCTGACCCGTTTTCGGGCTGCAACTTCTCATGTTGCAGACTTTTTAGATGACAAGTAAGGTGCTTTTAGGTCGTGGTTCTATACTCAGTGATGCCGTTGGAGTTGATGGACTCATTTATCTTCCGAGTCTTCCGCTGTTATCGTCATTAGATGGCCTTAAGCCATTTTTATTGTAATAAGTTCTCTTTGAGACAACGATGTAATAAGTGTGTGATTGCCACTCTGCTATAAATCCTTTGATGTACTGTGCGGTGTCAGAATTACTGATCCAGGGATGACACCCGAGCACAGCAGACTTGATCCATTCGGGTCGGGTCGCCTCAATTTGAATCTTGATACATTGCTTGTGTACATATCTAAATGGGAGTACGCATTATGTTGCGTGTGACACTTGAGTTGGACATAAAGTGTTCCAAATATTCGAATTCACCTTAAACTAGATTCTAGCTTCTGAATTCGAGTATCAACATTTGTAAATCATATTCATATATGACAGTGGAATACATCTTTGTCGTGCTTTTGAAGATATATAAAAACACATAGAATGATTTATAAAGATTCATATAGGAGTACAAACTGGATTCAAATTTAGTTTCCAGGGTAAACGTGGATGCTTATTGTCCCAAAATTCGAAAGAAGCGGCAAAATGTCTACTCCCACATTGACTGCCCGTAGCCATGTGTTTGGGAGATGGAAATTACTATCTACCCCTTACACGGACAATCCATCGGTCTGAATTTACTACTCTCAATAGGGGTAGGTTAGTAACTTCAATTAGACGTGACACGACCGCCTCTGAGCCCATTCTGACACAGTGGGCGCAAAACATGGGCGGCAAAACACATTTGATTCAAGCTCGTCCGAAAGACCTCTGTTTCTCCCTCCATTTCCCCATTCATACACGGTGGGCGGCAAAACAAACTCGACTCGACCGAAATCGGTGTAGGCAAATATTTTCAATAGGGGCAGGTTTGTAACTTCACTCAGACGTGACACAACTGCCCTACCCGTCAGCCCCGTTCATACACCATGGGCGCCAACCGTGGGCGCCAAAACACCCTCTCCTTGCCCGAAATCGCTTCGGGAAAATATTGGCGAGATGCGAGATTACCGTCCTATCCCCAACCGACGAGACGTCCAAATTTTAAATGGGGGCTAAGTTCGTAACTTTCCCATATTTCAGACAGGCGCGTACCAAAAAACATGGTTCCCCGTACCTCTCCCTTCATTTTCCCATTCATACACCATCCATGCTAGAACACCATCCCCACACTAGCCTCCCCATCCATCGTAGGCGTCCTCCACCCCATCCACCGCCACCGTCCTCCACCATGCCGAAGCGCCTATCAAGACCGCATCATTGTCAGCATTCTGGAAACACGGGTCCCCAGACTTGCCTTCCCGCGGCCCACGGCATGGCTCTACGAGCGGGCCCGTACGGCCCATCTTCACCAACAAGCACTCAAGACCATCGCGAGGGGCCAAGCCCCGCGAGGCGGACGACACAAGACCTCCTCGGGAGCAGCCTCACCAGGCTGGCTCGTGAGGGGCGGAGAGATCGAGGCCAGGCAAACCTCGCGAGGTTCAATTGACATGAGCCATGACGATCAAGATCAGACAGGCGCCAGGCGGGCGCCAGCGCACACAGTTTCCTTGTTTCCTCTTTGGTGCTAAGGAAGCAAGCAGATGCGCGGATTACCAAGGCGTCAAGCAAAGGTTTCCATATCGGTGCAATGAGACCAAGACCAGCAGGATGGCAAGGCAGAGGTCACCGTGGAGCCCAAGACGGCGTCACCACCAGAGCCTTTGGCAGGCGAAGACTACTTTTGTCAGGATAAGCTGTACTAGTTGTCCCCTTTGAAATTGGCTGTTGTTGGCTCCCTTCCCGCTCAATATTTGGGGAGAGGAGCAGGGCCTCTATAAATAGGACTAGCCACCCTAGTAGGAGGGGCAACTAATCAGAGAGAGGACGGGACCCGAACAACCACAAGTTCACCAAGCACAAGAATACCTCTCCTCAGGAGGCTGTTCTTCCCTTTGTACTATTCATCCTCAACCCAAGAGGCAATCCACCACCACCACACTGGAGTAGGGTATTACACCACAACGGTGGCCCGAGCCAGTATAAATCTTGTGTCCTTTGTGTTGCGAGTTCGTCGAGTTAGCCCGTGAGACCTTAGCACAGCTAGGACGTGGATTGGTAGGGGGAGATCTTCGCGCACACCCCAGTGTTCGAACATTGAGGGTTTTGCCGGAACCCGAGATCTGACATTTGGCGCGCCAGGTAGGGGTGCGCCGAAGCTTCCCTTCCGTCGCTCCACGTCCCGTTGGTCCATCGTCTCCATGGCGGATGCTTGCCGCGTTCGCGCTGAGCGCCAGGCTGCCCTCGTCGCCCGCATTGCTCAGACAGCTCCCGTCAGCGGGCCACCCCATCGTTCTCCGTCGCCTGCCGCCAACGCCGCCACCGGCCCGGCAGGGAACGAGCAGCAAGCATTCTCGCTGCACCCCTCGGTGCGGCGGGACGGCCGCACCGCCACTCCATCGCTGACCCTGGCAGGTTCGTCATCTCACGATCGTCGCGCTCCCGTGGACGCGCAAGCCGCTCTGTGCATGGCACACAAGCTCTTGCGCTACCGCCCCATCGACGACCTCTATGAGGACTGGCTCGACCGCATCGCCGAGCTCGTCAGCGCCACAGGGGCTCCCCTGCGCCGTCCCTCTCGCTGCCTCGCCTTCCGCCAGCCGCGGGTGGCATGGCCCATGGAGCGCCTCCACCACCTCTGCCCAAAGACGGAGTCTTGGCGCCGAAGCATGCGGCCCCACGGCGCGACCTGCCGCGTCCGGTGCCCGCGCAAGAAGAAAGAAGCTACCAAGAAGTCCCTCGGCCGCAAGAAAACACCCCTGCGCTCCCTGCGCCACCACGGCAAGACCACATGCCTCCTGCGGCGGCAGTGTGCGAACCTCATCGAGGACAAGTTCTCCACCAGCGCCGAGTCCAGTGACCACGGCAGGCTGCCGCGCCTTCACCCCTGAGCTGCATAGCGTCGCTTGGCCGGGCAAGTTCAAGCCGGATCTGCCTCCTCGCTATGACGGAACCCTCGACCCCGCGAAGTTCCTGCAGCTCTACGAGCTAAGCATCGAGGCAGCCAACGGCGACGAGAAAGTCATGGCAAAATGGTTCCCCATGGCTCTCAAGGATGGTGCCCGCTCTTGGCTCCTGAACCTGCCTCCAGGCTCGATCTCCTCCTGAAATGAGATGCGCGACCATTTCATTGCCAATTTCCAGGGCACTCGTGACCGCCCACCGGTGCGGGTGACCTACGCCACGTCAAGCAACAACCAGGGGAGACCCTCCAGAAGTACATCCAGCGCTTCAACAACGTTTGCCTCAAGATCCCTAAGGTGACGGATGAGGCCATCATCTCCTTGTTCTCCGATGGCGTCCGCGACGTCAAGATGAAGGAGGAGCTCGCCATCCACGAGGAGCTGTGCACGTCTCTGGAGCTGTTCAACCTGGCGATCAAGTGCGCAAGAGCTGAGGAGGGGCGCCTCTCCCTCCTCGAGCTCCCGGCTGCGGACCCAGAGGAGAAGAAAGCCAAGGCCAAAGACGTGAAGCGCAAGGGAGCAGCCGTGCTCGCGGCGGAGCCAGACACAAAGCGCGGCAGGGACCTTCCCGAGTCATCTAAGAGCAGCCGCCGTTCTGTGCCTTCCAAAAACTGCATAGCCACAACACCAGCGACTGTCAAGAGGTCAGAGCCATTCGAGAAGGATGCTTCGGTCGACGCCCCGAGCGCAACGACCGGGGCTACAGCCGAGGAGGAGGATGTGGTGGCGGACGCTGTGATGACCGTGGCCTGCGCCAGGAGCGGGGCGACCTGCCTCGTGAGGACCACTGGCAGGATCAGTCTTGCGAGGGCGCCTGGAGGGATCAGCCTCGTGAGGATCGTCCTCAGGGCAACGCTGGTCTCCCTCCACTACCGCCACCACCAAGAAGGAATGACGACCACCATCAGGACGAGGGGGCTGGGGGCTTCCAGGAGCCGCGTGCCATCGCCTGTGAAAGTGCAACTATCCCTAGCTGGTTTTGGTAATTCATAACAACATATAGCTCATTGAGCTAATGCTATTCCAAGATGATTATTTCAGGAAAGCTCAATGATTGGCATGGCATGGATGGTGAAAGTGGAACCCTAAAAATGCTAAGGACAAAGGATTGGCTCAAGCTCAAAAGCTCAAGACTTTTCATTTTATATTTTAGTGATCCAAGATCACATTGAGTCTTTAGGAAAAGCCAATACTATCAAGGAGGGATGAGGTGTTGCTTAATGAGCCTCTTGCTTCATGTGCTTAGTGATATGCTCCAAAACCCTCAACTACTTTCCCATATCCACATATGACCTAAACCCTAAGCCAAACTCGGTCCTACCGATTCTTTCTATCCGGCGCCACCGAGTTTCACTTGTCATAAGCCACTGCCAAACCCTAGCAATTCGGTTCTACCGATAGGGATCTCGGTCTCACCGAGATGGGATTGCAAACTCTCTGTTTCCCTTTCGTAACTTTTCGATCTCATCGAAAGAGCGAATCGGTCCCACCGAGATTGCAATGTAAATTCAGTGTTTCCTTTTTGTAACTTTTCGGTCTCACCGAAAGAGCAAATCGGTCCCACCGAGTTTGCCTGACCAACTCTCTGGTTAGCTAATTACCAAAATCGGTCTCACCGAGTTTGTGTAATCGGTCTCACCGAGATTACGTTATGCCCAAACCCTAACCATATCGGTCCTACCGAGTTGCATGTCAGTCCCACCGAAAATCTCTAATGGTCACTAGGTTTACCTTTTCGGTCCGACCGAGTTTGTTGATTCGGTCCCACCGAGATTGGAAAACTGTGTGTAACGGTTGGATTTTGTGTGGAGGCTATATATACCCCTTCACCTCCTCTTCATTCATGGAGAGAGCCATCAGAACACATACACAATTCCAACTCATATGTTCTGAGAGAGAACCACCTACTCATGTGTTGAGACCAAGATATTCCATTCCTACCATATGAATCTTGATCTCTAGCCTTCCCCAAGTTGCTTTCCACTCAAATCTTCTTTCCACAAAATCCAAATCCTATGAGAGAGAGTTGAGTGTTGGGGAGACTATCATTTGAAGCACAAGAGCAAGGAGTTCATTACCTACACACCATTTGTTACTTCTTGGAGAGTGGTGTCTCCTAGATTGGCTAGGTGTTACTTGGGAGCCTCCGACAAGATTGTGGAGTTGAACCAAGGAGTTTGTAAAGGGAAAGGAGATCGCCTACTTCGTGAAGATCTACCGCTAGTGAGGCAAGTCCTTCGTGGGCGATGGCCATGGTGGGATAGACAAGGTTGCTTCTTCGTGGACCCTTCGTGGGTGGTTGCTTCTTCGTGGACCCTTTGTGGGTGGAGCCCTCTGTGGACTCGCGCAACCATTACCCTTCGTGGGTGGAGCCCTCCGTGGACTCGCGCAACCGTTACCCTTCGTGGGTTGAAGTCTCCATCAACGTGGATGTAGGATAGCACCACCTATCCGAACCACGGGAAAAACATCTGTGTCTCCAATTGCGTTTGAATTCTCCAAACCCTTCCCTTTACATTCTTGCAAGTTGCATGCTTTAATTTCCGCTGCCAATATACTCTTTGCATGCTTGCTTGAATTGTGTGATGATTGCTTGACTTGTCCTACAATAGCTAAAATCTGCCAAGAACTAAAATTAGGAAAAGGTTAAGTTTTTATTTGGTCAAGTAGTCTAATCACCCCCCCTCTAGACATACTTTCGATCCTACAGCCTGCATCTTGGGCAGAGCTCAGGCCCCAGCCTCACGCCGTATCTTCAAATAGTTTGCTCGTGAAGTGAGTCCAGTCCTCCCCAAGCTTGAGGCCACGCGCCTGCTCAGATTGTCCAAGTGCGCCATCATGTTCAGCTTAGTAGATCAGCTCAAGTGCGTGACTATTGCTGGCGCCCTCCCGATGCTCTGTTCACCAGTCATTAGCAACGTGCAAGTTACCAAGACTTTCATCGATGGCGGCGCAGGGCTCAATGTCCTGTCCGTCGACATGTTCGACAACCTACAAGTGCCGTATGATCAGCTTCAGCCCACCAAGCCTTTCTCAGCAGTGACCGACGACTCCACCACCCATATCGGGCAGGTCCGCCTCCCCATCACCTTCGGACAGCGCAACAACTACCGCACCGAGCTCATCGACTTCGACGTCGCCCACATCCGTCTGCCATACAATGCCATCCTCGGGTATACGACCCTGGCCAAGTTCATGGCCGTGACGCACCATGGCTACAACATCCTCAAGATGCCAGGAAGCGGCGGGATCATCACAGTCCCCTACGAAGAAAGAGATGCGGTGTGCTCCCTCGAGCGCGCCTTCCAAGCAGTGTCAATCGAAGACCCTGGCAGCAATGCAGCTCGGTACCCTCCTAAGGTCATGCCCAAGAAGAAGAAGCAGCTACTCCGTGCTAGACCTCATGAGGGCAGCGCCGCAAGTGCCACCTCGTCAGGATCAGCACCCCCACCTGGGGCACCTCCCTCCATCTCATAGGAAAGCGCGCCCAGCGCCCTTCTCGGGCTGGGCTCGGGGGCTCTCTTCTAGAGGGCCTCGGACCTCGCCAGCATAACGAGGGAGGCGCTCGGGCACCACTTGGAGGCGTGCTTCGTGGCACGTCTCCCTCAGGAGGACGCTGGGCAAGGAGCGCCCGGTGCCCAGGAGTTCATCACCAAGGTATCTTAGGAGCTTTAGGAAGCAAGAGCAATACGCGGCGACTACCGCCTGCTACCTCTTGAGCACTGCGTTGGTTTTCCCCGAAGAAGAAGGGATGATGCAGCAAAGTAGTGTAAGTATTTCCCTCGGTTTTGAGAACCAAGGTATCAACCCAGTAGGAGGCTACGTGCGAGTCCCTCGCACCTGCACAAAACAAATAAATCCTCGCAACCAACGCGATAAGGGGTTGTCAATCCCTACATGGCCACTTACGAGAGTGAGATCTGATAGATATGATAAGATAAGATTTTTGGTATTTTTATGATAAAGATGCAAAGTAAAATAAAAGCAAAGTAAAAAAGCAAAGCAAATTACTAAGTATTGGAAGATTAATATGATGAAGATAGACCCGGGGCCATAGGTTTCACTAGTGGCTTCTCTCAAGAGCATAGGTATTTTACGGTGGGTGAACAAATTACTGTTGAGCAATTGACAGAATTGAGCAAAGTTATGAGAATATCTAGGTATGATAATGTATATAGGCATCATATTCGAGACAAGTAGACCGACTCCTGCCTGCATCTACTACTGTTACTCCACTCATCGACCGCTATCCAGCATGCATCTAGAGTATTAAGTTCATGAAAACAGAGTAACGCCTTAAGCAAGATGACATGATGTGGAGGGATAAACTCATGCAATATGATGAAAACCCCATCTTGTTATCCTCGATGGAAAAAATTCAATACGTGCCTTGCTGCCCCTACTGTCACTGGGAAAGGACACCGCAAGATTGAACCCAAAGCTAAGCACTTCTCCCATTGCAAGAAAGATCAATCTAGTAGGACAAACCAAACTGATAATTCGAAGAGACTTGCAAAGATAACCAATCATACATAAAAGAATTCAGAGAAGATTCAAATATTCTTCATAGATAGACTTGATCATAAACTCACAATTCATCAGCCTCAACAAACACACCGCAAAAAGAAGATTACATCGAATAGATCTCCACAAGAGAGGGGAGAACATTGTATTGAGATCCAAAAAGAGAGAAGAAGCCATCTAGCTAATAACTATGGACCCGTAGGTCTGAGGTAAACTACTCACACTTCATCGGAGGGGCTATGGTGATGATGTAGAAGCCCTCCGTGATGTATACCCCCTCCAGCGGAGCTCCGGAACAGGCCCCAAGATGGGATCTCGTGGATACAGAAAGTTGCGGCGGTGGAATTAGGGATTTGGCTCAGTATCTGATCGTTTGGGGGTACGTAGGTATATATAGGAGGAAGGAGTATGTTGGTGGAGCAACAGGGGGCCCACGAGGGTGGAGGGCGCGCCTGGGGGGGAGGCGCGCCCCCCTACCTCGTGGCCTCCTCCTTTGTTTCTTGACGTAGGGTCCAAGTCTCCTGGATCATGTTCGGTGAGAAAATTACGTTCCCGAAGGTTTCATTCCGTTTGGACTCCATTTGATATTCCTTTTCTTCGAAACCCTAAAATAGGCCAAAAAACATCAATTCTGTGCTGGGCCTCCGGTTAATAGGTTTAACCCAAAAATAATATAAAAGTGGATAATAAATCCCAATAATGTCCAAAACAGTAGATAATATAGGACGGAGCAATCAAAAATTATAGATACGTTGGAGACGTATCAAGCATCCCCAAGCTTAATTCCTGCTCGTCCTCGAGTAGGTAAATGATAAAAATAGAATTTTTGATGCGGAGTGCTACTTGGCATAATTTTAATGTAATTCTTTTTAATCGTGGTATGAATATTCAGATCCGAAAGATTCAAGATAAATGTTTAATATTGACATAAAAAATAATAATACTTCAAGCATACTAACAAAGCAATCATGTCTTCTCAAAATAACATGGCCAAAGAAAGTTATCCCTACAAAATCATATAGTCTGGCTATGCTCTATCTTCATCACACAAAGTATTTAAATCATGCACAACCCTGATGACAAGCCAAGCAATTGTTTCATACTTTTGACATTCTCAAACTTTTTCAATCTTCACGCAATACATGAGCGTGAGCCATGGATATAACACTATAAGTGGAATAGAATGGTGGTTGTGGAGAAGACAAAAAGGGAGAAGATAGTCTCACATCAACTAGGCGTATCAATGGGCTATGGAGCTGCCCATCAATAGATATCAATGTGAGTGAGTCAGGATTGCCATGCAACGGATGCACTAGAGCTATAAGTATATGAAAGCTCAACAAAAGAAACTAAGTGGGTGTGCATCCAACTTGCTTGCTCATGAAGACCTAGGGCATTTTGAGGAAGCCCATCATTGGAATATACAAGCCAAGTTCTATAATGAAAAATTCCCACTGGTATATGAAAGTGATAACATAGGAGACTCTCTACCATGAATATCATGGTGCTACTTTGAAGCACAAGTGTGGTAAAAGGATAGTAACATTGTCCCTTCTCTCTTTTTCTCTCATTTTTTGGGCCTTTTCTCTCTTTTTATGGCCTCTTTTCTTTCTTTTTTTTAATTTTTCGTCCGGAGTCTCATCCCGACTTGTGGGGGAACCATAGTCTCCATCATCCTTTCCTCACTGGGACAATGCTCTAATAATGATGATCATCACACTTTATTTTCTTACAACTCAACAATTACAACTCGATACATAGAACAAAATATGACTCTATATGAATGCCTCCGGCGGTGTACTGGGATATGCAATGAATCAAGAGTTACATGTATGAAAGAATTATGAATGGTGGCTTTGCCACAAATACGATGTCAACTACATGATCATGCTAAGCAAAATGACAATGATGGAGTGTGTCATAATAAACGAAACGGTGGGTATGGAAATGCCATAATAGGTAGGTATGGTGGCTGTTTTGAGGAAGGTATATGGTGGGTGTATGATACCGGTGAAAGGTGCGCGGTATTAGAGAGGCTAGCAATGGTGGAAGGAAGAAATGTGCATATAATCCATGGAATCAACATTAGTCATAAAGAACTCATATACTTATTGCAAAAAACTACAAGTTATCAAAGAAAAGTATTATGCGCATGCTCCTAGGGGGATAGATTGGTAGGAAAAGACCAGCGCTCATCCCCGACCGCCACTCATAAGGAAGACAATCAAAAAATAAATCATGCTCCGACTTCATCACATAACGATTCACCATACGTGCATGCTACGGGAATCACAAACCTTAACACAAGTATTTCTCAAATTCACAACTACTCAACTAGCATAACTTTAATATCACCATCTTCATACCTCAAAACAATTATCAAGAATCAAACTTCTCATAGCATTCAACACACTCATAAGAAAGTTTTTACTATTCTTGAATACCAAGCATATTAGGATTATTTAAGCAAATTACCATGCTATTTAATACTCTCAAAATAATCTAAGTGAAGCATGAGAGATCAATAGTTTCTATAAAACAAATCCACCACCGTGCTCTAAAAGATATAAGTCAAGTACTAGAGCAAAACTATATAACTCAAATGATATAAGCGAAGCACATAGAGTATTATAACAAATTCCAAATCATGTATGGCTCTCTCAAAAGGTGTGTACAGCAAGGATGATTGTGGTAAACTAAAAAGCAAAGACTCAAATCATACAAGACGCTCCAAGCAAAACACATATCATGTGGTGAATAAAAATATAGCTCCAAGTAAAGTTACCGATAGAAGTAGACGAAAAGAGTGGATGCCTTCCGGGGCATCCCCAAGCTTTGGATTTTAGGTGTCCTTAGATTATCTTGGGGGTGCCATGGGCATCCCCAAGCTTAGGCTCTTGCCACTCCTTGTTCCATAATCCATCAAATCTTTACCCAAAACTTGAAAACTTCACAACAAAAAACTTAAAGTAGAAAATCTCGTGAGCTCCGTTAGCAAAAGAAAACAAAAGACCACTTCAAGGTACTGTAATGAACTCATTATTTATTTATATTGGTGTTAAAACTACTGTATTCAAACTTCTCTATGGTTTATAAACTATTTTACTAACCATAGATTCATCAAAATAAGCAAACAACACACGAAAAACAGAATCTGTCAAAAACAGAACAGTCTGTAGTAATGTGTAGCTAGCGCAAGATATGGAACCCCCAAAATTCTAAAATAAATGGCTGGACGTGAGTAATTTATCTATTAATCATATTCAAAAAGAATTAACTAAATATCACTTTCCAAATAAAAATGGCAGCAGTTCTCGTGAGCGCTAAAGTTTCTGTTTTTTACAGCAAGATATCAAGACTTTCCCCAAGTCTTCCCAACGGTTCTACTTCGCATAAACACTAATTAAACACAAAAAAATACAAACTAGATAGAGAATAGATAAATTATTTATTACTAAACAGAAGAAAAAAGCAAGGAATAAAAATAAAATTGGGTTGCCTCCCAACAAGCGCTATCGCTTAACGCCCCTAGCTAGGCATAAAAAGCAAGGATAGATCTAGGTATTGCCATCTTTGGTAGGCAATCCGTAAGTAGCTCTCATAATAGATTCATAAGGTAATTTAATTTTATTTCTAGGAAAGTCTTCCATGCCTTTCCTTAACGGAAATTGGAATCTAATATTTCCTTCTTTCATATCAATATTGCACCAATCGTTCTAAGGAAAGGTCTACCAAGAATAATAGGACATGAAGGATTGCAATCTATGTCAAGAACAATAAAATCTACAGGCACATAATTCCTATTTGAAACAATAAGTACACCATTAATTCTTCCCATAGGTTTCTTAATAGTGGAATCCGCAAGGTGCAAGTTTAGAGAGCAATCATCAAAATCACGGAAACCTAACAAATCACACAAAGTCTTTGGAATCGTGGAAACACTAGCACCCAAATCACATAAAGCATAGAACTCATGTTCTTTAATCTTAATTTTGATAGTTGGTTCCCACTCATCATAAAGTTTTCTAGGGATAGAAACTTCCAATTCAAGTTTTTCTTCATAAGATTGCATCAAGGCATCAACGATATGTTTAGTGAATGCTTTATTTTAACTA
>NC_053027.1:398867776-398887615 GCF_003073215.2 Triticum urartu | reverse complement strand
GCCATGGTGGGATAGACAAGGTTGCTACTTCGTGGACCCTTTGTGGGTGGTTGCTTCTTCGTGGACCCTTCGTGGGTGGAGCCCTTCGTGGACTCGCGCAACCGTTGCCCTTGGGTGGAGCCCTGTGTGGACTCGCGCAACCGTTACCCTTCGTGGGTTGAAGTCTCCATCAACGTGGATGTAGGATAGCACCACCTATCCGAACCACAGGAAAAACATCCGTGTCTCCAATAGCGTTTGAATTCTCCAAACCCTTCCCTTTACATTCTTGCAAGTTGCATGCTTTACTTTCCGCTGCCAATATACTCTTTGCATGCTTGCTTAAATTGTGTGATGATTGCTTGACTTGTCCTAAAATAGCTAAAATCTGCCAAGAACTAAAATTGGGAAAAGGTTAAGTTTTTATTTGGTCAAGTAGTCTAATCACCCCCTCTAGACATACTTTCGATCCCACAAGTGGTATCAGAGCTTTGGTCTCCATTTGCTTGATCTCCATAGCTTTTGGTGGTCATAGACTTGGTTTCACAACCTAGGAGAGTATGGCGTCTAGCGAGGGAAATTATCACCGTAGAGGTCCTTACTTTGATGGTACTAATTTTGCTAGTTGGAAGCATAAAATGAAAATGCATATTCTTGGACATAACCCCGCCATTTGGGCTATTGTGTGTGTTGGTTTGCAAGGTGACTTCTTTGATGGGAAAGAACCAAACCATGAAGCTACCGCGGAAGAGTTGAAGATGTTGCAATACAATGCTCAAGCTTGTGATATTCTCTTGAACGGATTGTGCCCCGAAGAATTCAAGAAAATCAGCCGCCTTGAGAATGCAAAGGAAATTTGGGACACTTTAATTGATATGCACGAAGGTACCGACTCCGTCAAGGAATCCAAGTTGGATGTGCTTCAAAGACAACTTGACAAGTTCAAGATGAAGGATGGTGAAGGTGTCACTGAAATGTACTCTAGGCTTGCTCTCATCACAAATGATATTGCCGGCTTAGGAAGTGAAGAGATGACCGATAAATTCATCATCAAGAAGATCCTAAGAGCCTTGGATGGAAAATATGATACCGTGTGCACATTGATCCAAATGATGCCCAATTACAAAGATCTCAAGCCAACGGAAGTGATTGGAAGAATTGTTGCTCATGAGATGTCACTTAAGGATAAAGAGGAACTTCACAACAAATCAAGTGGTGCCTACAAAGCCTCATGTGAAGCCCCTACATCATCAAGTGAGAAGCAAAACTTCAATGAAGAATTGAGCTTAATGGTGAAGAACTTCAACAAGTTCTACAAGAGTAAAAGAAAAGATAGAAGCTTCAAGTCAAGGTCCTACAATGACAAAAGATCTTCTAGTCGAGAGAGAAACTGCTACAGTTGTGGAAGACCCGGACACTATTCCAATGAGTGTACGGCTCCCTACAAGAGAAGAGAAGATTCTCCAAAAAGAAGAAGCAAAGAATCACCACCAAGAGAGAGAAGGAGTAGAGATGATCGTTATGAACGAAGATACTCATGGAGAAGCAAGGATTCGGAAAGGAGGGAAAAATCATCAAGGAGCTACACAAAACGAAGACATCAAGCTCATGTTGGTGAATGGGTATACGACTCCGACAGCCACTCCGAGAGAAGTTATCACTCCGACTCCGAAGATACTCAAGATGAAGGTGTTGCCGGTCTAGCACTTGTGTCAACCAACTCCTACGACATATTTGACTCACCAAATGAAGGAATTGGAAGATGCTTCATGGCCAAAGGTCCTAAGGTAACACACCCCGAGTATGTTGATTTCAATAGTGATGAAGATGACTTGTTAGGTGATGATTTGCTTGTTGACAACTCTAGTGATGAATACTATGATGAAACTTCAATTAATCATGCTAATCAAGATAAAACGAATGACAATGATAAGGAGAAGACTGAGGCTCTAACTAAAGAACTAAACACTCTTAAGTTAGCTCATGACATGTAACGCCCCAGGTGTAACTTTCCCAATTTGTACTCCAACTCTTGCCGTTTCCGGCGTTAAGTTATATTTATTTCTCGGGTTCGGGTCTTTGTCTCCGTGTGTTGTTCTCGTTTTCATGCATCTCATATCATGTCATCATGTGCATTGCATTTGCATACGTGTTCGTCTCATGCATTCGAGCATTTTCCCCGTTGTCCGTTTTGCATTCCGGCGCTTCATTCTCCTCCGGTGGTCATTTCTAGCTTTCTTTCGTGTGAGGGAATTAAACATTTCTGGATTGGACCGAGACTTGCCAAGCGGCCTTGGTTTACTACCGGTAGATCGCCTGTCAAGTTTCGTGCCATTTGGACTTCGTTTGATACTCCAAAGGTTAACCGAGGGGCCGAAAAGGCCTCGTGTGTGTTGCAGCCCAACACCCCTCAAATTTGGACCAAAACCCACCAAACTCAGCTTCATGTCCTAGAGCGTTCGATCACGATCGCATGGCCGAAAACCGCACCTCATTTGGACTCTCCTAGCTCTACTTATGCCTATATATACCCCCTCCATTTTCGGATCTCGTCTTTCCCCTCGAAACCCTAGCTATAAAAAAAACATCTCCGCGCCGAGCCGGACACGTCCGACCCGGCCGGACATATCTCCGCCGCCAATCCCGCGCCGCCAAGTGGCGGGCGGACCACTTCCCCGCCAGCCGCTCCCGCCGGCCCGCACCGGCCCGAGGCGGGCCCGCTCCCGCGCCTCTCCGGGCCAGAGGGAGCCGCCGCCTCACGCGCCCATCTTCCCCGACCCCGGTGGCTGCACCACCGCGGGCCGCCATCGCCGGCCGCCACCTCACCTCGGAGCCCCTCGCCGCGCCGCCCCTCGAGCCGAGCCGGAGCTCACGCCGCCCGGGCCGGCCACCGCCGCCGACGCCGCCCCGTCCTCCTCCGGCCCCGGCGACCTCCTCTGCTTCCTCTCCGACGCCGGCGAGCTCCAACTCCGGTGAACAGTGCCCCGCGGTCAACCTCGAAGTCCGTGCCCGCGAGATCCCGATCTGGATCTGAGATATTTTGACCCGACGGTTGACTTTTCCCTCCAAACCCTAAGTTTTTATGCCTACTTTGACCGCCCGTAACTTTGCATCCGTAGCTCCGATTTGGACATATGATATATCAAAATGTTCGCCTCGATGAGTAATCATTTCATTCCATTGAATCATTTTCATTTGAGCTCATCTTGATGCCCAAAATGCTGTTAGAAGGAGGCTTCGTGAGTTAATTGTCAGATCTGCTAGTTCATCTTAGACTTTTGTCATTTTTGCCATGATTAATGTGTGCATGCTATGTCTGTGAGTCCTTCATATGTTTTGTTAAGCATTTTGTCTTCTTTCCAGAGGTGCAACCCATGCATTTTTAGTATGTTTGTGGTGACTTGTGCAAGCCTGCAAAGAGAGGCACCCGGGAAATCTGTTTTTAGGGACTTAGTGAATTTCACTAAGTCTGGGATATTTTAGTTCATGATGCCTTATGTTCAGCTTGTTTCCTAATGATCTGTGCCTCTTTTGAGGATGATCAGTAAGGGACTTTTGTTACTCATGTTATGATCTATCCATCCATATCTTTACTTGCTATTTTGGAGCACCATAGCTTGAGTCAATCGAGCTCTACTTTTGCTTCGTGGTGAATCTGGGCAGATCGTCAACTCGTTTGCGATTTTGCCGGCGTTGTTGTAGATGATCCATGCATGATATGCCATTGTTCTTACCATGTCTAGCTTGTATTTTGTGCCTTATTAATGGGTGTATGCCTGCCTTGCCATGACTTGCACCGTGGTGAGTGCATCGAGCTCGTTTACATGCCTTCGTGAGTTATAGTTCAGCATGTCTCAGTTTTCACTAAGTCTGAAAACTGATTGCGTTTTAGCTATGTTCGTGTGCCCGTTAATATATTTTGTGAGCCCTTTTGGCCCCAGGTAACTTTGGGTCTTTTGTTAAGCTTGTTGAGTAGCTCCATGCCATGTTCTTACTTGTCATGTTCAGGTCATTTATCATGTTGTTTTTCTGCTCCGAAGAGGGCTTCGTGATCTGAAATTTCAGACTAGTGTTAATTTCACTAAGTCTGGAATCTGTTTTGCATTTGCGTTTTTGCCATGCTTATTTGAACCTCATAATGGATGAATTGGCCGTGGCTCAGTGCTAGTTTTTTGTTAAGAATCTTGTGTGCATCCCTGCCATGTCTTTTGTTGTCATGTTTGGTGGCTGTAGGATGTTCGTTCCGTTGCATTTAGATGCCTACTTGCTGTAAATCGCAGACCGGTGTCATATCTTAAAACGCTTGCCATTTCCAAACCGTAACTCCGATTCCAATGATCTTTATATCGTTTTCAAGAGATTTCATCCCCTCTATCCAGTGGCACCCTTGGAATTCCAAGTTGAGGCCAGGTTCATGCATTTCCTGTCATATCTTGCATTTTACATCCCGCATCGCATCCCGCATAGCATATCATCATTTCATCATATTGCTTGGTCTTGCACGTGGTTGATTGAATCCTTATTGCTTGTTTGTCTTGTTGGGTAGAGCCGGGAGACGAGTTCGCTACCGAGGAGCCCATTGAGTTTGCTTGTGAGGATCCAGTCAACTCTGACAACTGTGCAGGCAACATGATCATACCCTCGAAATCACTACTATCTTTGCTATGCTAGTTTGCTCGCTCTTGCTATGCCAATGCTACGATGCCTACCTTTTGCTTGTCAGCCTCCCAATTGCCATGTCAACCTCTAACCCACCTTGTCCTAGCAAACCGTTGATTGGCTATGTTACCGCTTTGCTCAGCCCCTCTTATAGCGTTGCTAGTTGCAGATGAAGATTGGAGGTCGTTCCTTGTTGGAACATCTTTTATTTACTTGTTGGGATATCATTATATTGCTATGTTATCTTAATGCATCTATATACTTGGTAAAGGGTGGAAGGCTCGTCCTCTCACCTAGTGTTTTGTTCCACTCTTGCCGCCCTAGTTTCCGCCTTATCGGTGTTATGTTCCCGGATTTTGCGTTCCTTACGCGGTTGGGTTATAATGGGAACCCCTCGATACTTCGCCTTGATTAAAGCTTTTCCAGCAATGCCCAACCTTGGTTTTACCATTTGTCACCTAGCCTTTTCTTTCCCTTGGGTTCTGCAGACTCAAGGGTCATCTTATTTTACCCCCCGGGCCAGTGCTCCTCTGAGTGTTGGTCCACCTGTCAGCTACCGGTGGCCACCAGGGGCAACTCTGGGCTGGCCTACCCATACCTAGGACAATCTGAGTGTGCCCTGAGAAAGAGATATGTGCAGCTCCTATCGGGATTTGTCGGCACATTCGGGCGGTGTTGCTGGTCTTGTTTTAACCTGTCGAATTGTCTTGTTGTACCGGGTTACCGAGTCTGATCGGTGTGTCTCGGGTGGAGGTCTATTCCTTGGTTGACCGTGAGAGCTTGTCATGGGCTAAGTTGGGACTCCCCTGTAGGGATTGAACTTTCGAAAGCCGTGCCCGCAGTTATGGGCAGATGGGAATTTGTTAATGTCCGGTTATAGATAACTTAAACCTTAATTAATTAAAAAATGAATCAACTGAGTGTGTTACCGTGATGGCCTCTTCTCGGCGGAGTCCGGGAAGTGGACACAGTGTTGGAGTAATGCTTGCGCAGGTTATTCCTCTAGATTCTCGCTCGCGCCTTGCCTCCTCTTCTCGCCCTCTTTTGCGGATAAGTTAGCCACCACATATGCTAGTCGCTTGCTGCAGCTCCACATATATTTGCCTTATCCATTCCTATAAGCTTAAATAGTCTTGATCGCGAGGGTGCGAGATTGCTGAGTCCCTATGGCTCACAGATACTATAATTCCAGATGCAGGACCAGGTGATTTCGCTCCAGGTGACGAGTTCGAGCTCAAGTGGGAGTTCGACGAGGACTCTCAGCGTTATTATGTTTCATTTCCCGATGATCAGTAGTGGTGCCTAGTTGGGGTTTGATTCAGGGCCTTGTCGCATGTTGGGTTTTCTTCTATTTTGGCGCCGTAGTCGGGCCATGAGTGTTTGTATGATGGATGTTATTTATGTACTCTGATGTGACGTGGCGAGTGTAAGCCAACTATGTATCTCCCCCTTTTATCATATATTACATGGGATGTTGTAATGATTGCCTAACTTGCGACAATGCTTTCAATGCGGTTATGTCTCTAAGTCGTGCCTCGACACGTGGGAGCTATAGCCGCATCGAGGGCGTTACATGACACTATCTTCGAAGATCATCGAGAACTTTTAAGAGTTCATGAGAAGCTACGCTTTGAAAAGATCAATCTTGAGCAAGAGCATGAGTTCTTAAAGGCAATCAATGATGATCTCCGCAAGAAAAGTTCTTCTTACATTGCCAAGCGTTTACTTTTATCCACTTACATGCCTCAAGTCAAGTCTAACAAGAAAGATTCTTCCGCTAGTAGTAACAATGATCATGCTAAATCCAATATTGTTGCTTCTAGTAGTTCTCTTGATTCCACTAATGATTCTCCTAGCCAAGTTACACTTGAGCAAGAAAATAGTTTATTGAAGGGAATTATAGAGAAAGGAGTGTACAAAAGCCTTGCCGGGAGTAAGCAATTCGAGGAAATTGTGCGCAAGCAAGGAATGCACCGGAAGAATCAAGGTGTTGGTTTTGAACGGAAGTTCAATGCCAATGGAGTTGAGTGGGAAGAAGATCAATACCCCAAGACAAAGTTTGTTCCTCAACAAGAGAAGTGTACTTCTTTCAAGGGGACACAAGCTCAAGATGATCTTCCACCACAAGACTACGAGCAAAAAGGCAAGGACAAGCTTCAAGAGGAAATTGATGCATTTGAAGAAGCTCCTAAGACCTTAGTCAAGTGGATTCCCAAGACTTCTTCAAGTTCGACTTCATCAAGTACGACTACAACTCCAAGGATTCTCATCAAGATGATGTGGATCCAAAAGAAGAAGAACTAGAGAGTTCTTGAGGGTGACTCTGCCAACATACTTCACTCTCATCATTTTGGCAAGAACAAGTGCAATCAACTTCCACATCTTGCACTAGTTCAAGGAGTCACAAACCCTCTTGTTGGTAAGACAAGGGACAAGGTAACCTAAAAGTTTTCATGGACATCATCTTTTGTGTGCATCACTCTATGTCTATGGATATCCTTGTTTGTTCCTTGTGGGACTAACCCATGTAGGTATTGAAAGTGCAATTCACTCAAAAGGATAGCTCCAAGAGATCTACATCAACATTGAGCATCCACATCTTCAATATCTACATGAAGTCATCATCGACAAAACCCAAGGTTAGTTCATCCCTCTTAGGGGGGATATCACATCTAGGGGGAGCTTTACTCTAAGACTTGAGCTAAAGCAACTCTAAAGATGTGAACAAAACAATGCTTTATGTAAAAGTGGTAACCCCACTTGAGCTTAAACGATGAGTATGACCTACGATCAAGTGTTCTCACTTGACTCCTAAGTCAATATACTCATATATAGATGACCTAGTCATCGCAAATTGCTTGATAGTTGCTAGAATTGGTTGTGCATGCTTTGCCACATATTTCATTTGCCATCTTATTGTGTGAGCATGCTGATTGCATATTTTACTCATTCGAGGACATCCACTTGTTGCTTTGATTGTTTGGCTTTATCTTCTTTTGCCAAGTGGATGGACAAGAATGCCTAAGAACCTTCTCTAGCTATCTATGCTTTTCTCATCTCAAACTCTATTCATGCTGCATCACAAAAATTGATCAAGTCAGATTCGAACCACTCTGTGTGAGGAGCGCTCGGAGTCCCCGATTCGTCATAGACTTAAACTTCCAAAACCTCTTTATGAATCTCGGTCTGACCGATACTCCACTCTCGGTCCTACCGAGTTCATTAAATTGATCTAGGTTTTCGATCTCGGTGCAACCGATTTGAACTTTTCGGTCACACCGAGTTGCAAAAACTGCACACAGTTTTGCATCTCGGTGCCACTGAGTCGTTCCACTCGGTCACACCGACAGGGTCGGGCTATATATAGTCACGGGAAAAATTTGGAAATTTCTCCGAACCCCTTCGCCTGCGCGATAGCCTGCTCTGACCCCGAGGTCTCCGGATCATCTTCTCGCCGCCAGCAGCCTCCAGTCGCTGGTCTTCGCCGCCGTCAACGGATTTCTGCCCCGCCGTTGCCGCCGTAGCAAGTCCACGCCGAACTAGGGTATGGACTTGATCATTGTGCTATTCCTCAATCTGATTCCTAGCACATTGTGATCATCATGAATCTTGCCACGTTTGATAAACTCCTATCCAGTCAAAACGCTCATAGATTAGGTTTGATTCGAAAATTCTAGGTTTAGGTTTCCGCCGAAACCATCTCGGACCCACCGAGTTGAAAAACTCGGTCCCACCGATCTGGCTTTTGCCATTGCACAAGTTAAACTCGGTCTGACCGAGAATAACTTATCGGTGCGACCAATTTTGGAATTCTGTGAAACCCTAGCAGTCTCGGTGCCACCGAACCGTGACTCGGTCTGACCGAGTTCACCAGTTCTGGTGCCAAAACTGCTTCGGTGTCACCGAGTTTGAAAATCGGTAGATCCGAGATGCTTTCTGTGGAAAACTAAAACTAAGTTTTTGAATTAATCTTTTGCAAAAATCTCTGCTTTTTGTGATGCTCATCCACTCTATCTTATCCATAATCTATTCACAGGTCAGCAGTCAGTTTGCAACATGTCTGATCAAAGTGACAGCCAAAACCTCTCAGAGCAGCAAGTTGTCATGAGTGAGGGCACTAGCCCCTCAAGTTCTTCTGATGATGGCAGCAGGAGCACACCCAGCAATCTGCCTAAGGCTGCCACACGTCAAAGGAAGAAGAGAACGTCTGATTCTGAGGATGAAGACTATGTGGCAGAGGAAGAGGCCACTTCCAAAAGGGTTGAGCCAGCTCAAGGCTCAAAGCCAGGCCTGAAAGTCAAGAGGCCAGCAGGGAGGCAACCAATGTCAAAGGCTAGAGCCTTAACCGAGAAGCCTGCACCTGCTCCCATTGAGCCCATTGCTGCTGAGGGCAAAAAGAGGAAGGAAAGAGTGAAGAAGACAGTAGCCAAAGTGCTTGGGAGAGCCTCCATCATGGTAGAGGAGGAGGAGGAAGAAGAGGCAGCTGCACCAGCGCCCAAGGCAGCCAAACTTATGGGAGATGCCGTAAGGTCAGGAACAGCTGCATCCAAGCCCAAGGAAGCACCCAAGGCTGCATCTAAGCCTAAGATAACACCCAAGAGAAACACAAGGAGTATACCTGCTGCAGAAAAGAACAAGGCCCCAGTGCCTGAAGCTATTGAAGAAGAGGAAGAGAGTGTCCTTCGGAAGCTCAAGCCCAAGATCCCAGACCACAACGATGCTCATCCTGTGGCTGAGGACATGAAGCTCAGGAGAGATTCAGGGCTAAGGAAGTGGAGAGAAGCAGACCCGTATGCTTCTAGGAGAAGGACTGCCGTGGATTATAGATTTCACACCAAGGAGCAACAAGACTTTTATGAGACTATTTTGCTTGACAAGAAGCCAATCGTTTGTGACATGAGATGGGTCGACTGGACCTACATCAAAGAGAATGAGGAGTACTTCCGAGGAGTTCAGGACAGCTTCAGAGCGTGTGGAGTAGAGGACTTTGTTGGGCAGAAGCTCACAAAGTGGAACGAGGAACTCATCATGCAGTTCTACTCCACAACTCACTTTTATCCGGATGGAAGGATTACATGGATGTCAGAGGGTACAAGGTACCAGTCTACAGTGGCTGAGTGGGCACAGATCATCAATGCCCCAGAAGAGCAAGATGAGGACTTGGACATCTATGCCAAGAAGAAGATGGACCATAACTCCATGTCCAACATGTACAAGGATGAAACACAGTTGACGGGTGACCTTGACGAGCGGCGACCGAGGGAATTGAACCGTGCTCGGCACGTTAGGTAACATTGTCTAGTTACTAAAGCATCCCTCCGTTGTTCATCGGTAGTCATTATGGACCAGTGACATGAGGGGAATTTCCTAGGGCTGGAATTCTGGCCGCCAGATATTTCGACTTGAAACACTGAGGCTCAACTGGTTGGGGTTGCCTAATGTGCGTACTACGCACGCCACCGAAGGACACGAGCTCGGTTTTTTTAGGATCAACACGAGCCAAGGTCTGGCTGGTACACCGTTGGGTCCTACCATTCGAGAATACGAAAGGAACCTTTTAAATTGCCGAACGAATCTATGTGTATTACAATACCCGTATTTTCCTTGCAAATACTAATCTCAACGTGGTAATTGATTTATGACGAGTTGTTGAATTAGAGTGAGTTTGTGATATAGTGATCTCAACGTGGATTTCACATTTCATGGTATCGCTAGTAAGTTTTCCAACGCAAATTCAAATTTAAAAGATGAACAATATGGAGTCGAGAAAACTTTCTATGTATCAAGCATATGACCACACACACACACACAGACACACACGCATGAACACAACAACAATCCAATAAGTATAGTGCATCTATTTTTCCAAACCATGCATGTATGACACGAATTCAAAAATACTTCTCTATTCCTAAATATTAGTCTTTTAGAGAGTTCAACAAGTGACTACATATGGAGCAAAATGAGTGAATCTAGACTATAAAATATGTCTATATACATCCGTATGTGCCGGTCCATTTGAAGCCTCTGAAAAGACTAATATTTAGGAACAAAGGGAGTAAAATGTAAGACATCCATGGTCCTCAGTTCAATATTTAAAATGAACATGAAACTGAAACATGAATATTAAGTCTAGTACTACAGTACATGCAAATGTTGTGTTTAGGCGGAGCTATGATTGTCGGGGGTCAACCCCTCGACCTTAGATAAAATTGTGGAGCTCTGTTTAGGGTTGTTTAGATTATATTTGTCCCCACCCTCCCAACCACCGATTGGTTGTGCACCCCCACCCCTCCTCCCCGGGAGAATATCATGTGCCCCCATACCTTAGATGCTATATGCCGATACGAGTTGCTTGGAGCTTGTAGATCTGAGATATAGCAGCTCACATGATGTAACATCCCAAATTTTCAATTTCGAATGTTATACACTAGATCATCATGCATAACATATTTTCTTGCATCTTGGCCGATCCTAGAAATTTCACGCAACTCAAGGACCTCCGGAGAGAGTTGGAGATTTCGTTATTTTCATATTTGAGAGTTTCTCAAATTTTGAAAAGAGGATCGTTTGATTTATTTGTTTTATCTTCAATAAATTTTCCCGTCAAAATATGAGAGAGGGAATAATATGACTTTCCCAAAATTTAGGAAAATGAAGATTTAATAAATAGATCAATTTTTGTTCCGGAGTTTTATTTGCATTTTATTTGGATAGGGAAAAATGCGCGTTTTCGAAAATTGCATTTTAGGTCCGGAGAAAAGTTCATTTTGTTCGGCTCATTTTTAGGAGTCGGGGAAAATTTACTTTAGATTTTTCGGAGTTCGTTTAGATCTCTTTTTGTTTTTTTCTGCGCGCTGAACCGTTTATATAAAAAAACTGGAGCAGGCCGGCCAGGCCAAGGCCCAGCCGGGCCGAAGGCCACCGCGCCCCAGGCCACCGCGCGCCTAGCGCCAGGCGCCAGGGAGCCGGCGCCGCCGCCTCTTGCTCTACGAATCCTTTTAGGATTCTAGGGTAGCCCTTGCCCCTTTTTCTTTGTTTCGTTATTCCTAGTCCTACTCCGTTTATTCTTTCCTATTCCTAGTCTAATTCCTTGCCCTCTACCCCAAGTAAACCCCTCCCCTCCCCAATATAAATACCCAAGCACCCCCCCTCTAAACATCAAATCAAAGCCTCTCCCACACCGCGCCTGCACCCCGCCGCCCGCCACCCACACCCGCGCCGCCGCCGCACCTTGCCGCCGCCGCCCACGCCCACGCCGCCGGAGCCCTCCGCGAGGTAGCCCCGCGCTACATCTATTCTTTTTCTCGGATCGTTTTCTTCTAATCGTTCCGATTCTTTTCTTCTCTAAACCGTTCCGGTTTTCTAGATCGGTTTTTCGTTCGGTTTTCTTCTCCGAAACCCTAGATCGGATTCGTTTTCTTCTCCGATTTAGTTGCCTTTGGACCGTTCGCCGGACCGTTCGTCCTAACGAACGTGATCACCGGATTCTTCTAGGTTAACGAACGTCCGTTCGTTTAACCGTTCTTCTTTTTCTTTTCGTCGGATTTATTCCGCGATCGCGATCTCAGATCCGATCTTCTTCTAGTCTTATTCTTTCGCTGTTTATCGGAATCAGGTGATTCAAGCGCCTGGAGTTTCGTCTCGAAACGCCGTTCCGTCTAATCAACTTGAACAAGCTTTTTGCCCGTAAAATTGACCTAGTTTCAACTTGCTAGAACCGAGTTGTTTTCTTCCGCCGTTTGTTTTCCGTTTCTTTGTTCGGTTCGTTCTTTCTTTGCAACCGGAGTTCTTAAATTGAACTTTCTGGTTCGTTCTCTTGTTCGAGTTTTACCTGTGCATTAGATGAGTACTTATTGTATGCTTGTTGTTTGTCTGCGATAGATTACCCGGATTGCGCCGCTTGTTACTTCGAAACCCTAGGACTCGCGGATCATCAGCAAGGCAAGTAACACTTTGATCATACCTTTTCTACAACCCATGTTTTATTGCATTAGATCAATCCTCACACATTGCATGATTAGGATCTAATTAAATTGTGGGATGGGAAGTAGATGAGGTAGTACCTATTACCTGTATTATTATGAAACCTTTGGGAGTTACTTCTACGTTTGCTTATTATGCCATGCTATGCTAGTAGACGTGGATTGGGTGAGTGATATCCATGACAGATGTGAGTTGATAATTTTAATGGTTTATCTAAGGTGGCAACTTAAACACACATCTGGGTGGATTGAGGCACCTGATGTCTATCAGGACTTGCCTGTTTTTTTTGGACCGCCACCCAGGCTCAAAGGGATCATAAGATCTTTCATGCTAGAAACTTCCGTGTGCAGCCACAAGCCATTATGGGCTCTGGCATAGTTGACTAACTTGTGCGAACTCTTACGGGGTGGACTAGCAGATGTAGGGGTTGTAGGTGGTACGGTCTACCCCACATGTAAGGTGCTAGTGCTTCTGAAAGACTGTGTCTCGGTCATCCGTCTTCTCAAACACCATGTAGTGCGAGAAACCAAACGGAGGCGATTGAGTCTTGTGGGGAAACGTGTGCAAACCTCTGCAGAGTTTACAAACTAACCATGATTAGCCGTGTCCCCGGTTATGGACAACTTGAGTATCTAGTACTTGAATATCATTGTGAATCTCAACATGTTACTTCTAATTAATGTTGTTGGGTTTTAATTACTTTTAATTGGGATTGAGAATGCTGTCAACCATTCTCAATGTTTCACAACCACCATGATAGTTAAATAAATTTATTCCTTTGCAGTAGGAAAAATTGGCTTTACGCAAAACTGTAACCATAGAGCTTTCCACCAGCCATATATGCATGTAGTATAGCTGTTTCATTCCATTACTCTCTATGTGTTACATTGCCAGCATATTCCATGTGCTGACCCGTTTTCGGGCTGCAACGTTAATGTTGCAGACTTTTCAGACGACGATTGAGGTGCGTTTAGGTCGTGGCCCTATACTCAGTGATGCCGCTGGAGTTGATGGACCCATTTATCTTCCAAGTCTTCCGCTGTTATTTTTATTACATGGCCTTAAGCCATATTTAGTGTAATAAGTTCTTTTTGAGCCATCGATGTAATAAAGTGTGTGATTGCAACTCTGCTATAAAACCTCGATGTACTGTGTGATGTCAGCATTACTGATCCAGGGATGACACCGTAGCACAGTAGACGTGATCCATTCGGATCAGGTCGCTACAGAGATGGTATCAGAGCACACGCTGACTGTAGGACACGACCACTAAGTTAAAGCCATAGATCACTATTCTCTCCTCATTTTCTAACTCCTCATCTTTTCTACTCTATTAGGATGACGAACGTGAAGATTAAGTACGCTCAACCGGATGAGGGCACACCATTTGGATTTCACCTGAAGGAAGTCACCAAGTACCTGAACATTGGATTACCAAGCTTCACGGGAACCTTCAACGCCACTCTGCCTGAAGAGGAGCGCTGGAAGATTCAAGCTCACGTTCCGGGAAGGACATTCGCGCCAATCACGAAGCCCATAGATAGTGTTTTCAATGCACCAACCTGGAGTGTGGGAAGGAGCATGGCAGCCCATATCACCATAGGACGCATTGGAGCAGTTTATCAAGAAGACCTCAAGGACACTATCTACCAGATTTGCGGACGCCGAGATGAACAATGGGAGTTAGTCAGCACCAAGAAGGATAGATCCATTGCATCTTTCATCCAGGAGTTAAACCAGCACATTCGACGCCACGAGAACCAGATGTGCAATGATATGATAGAGTTGAAGAATGCGAAGGCAAGGATCATCGAGCTAGAAGGAGAACTGAAGTCTACACGCAAGGACTACATGGACGAGATCGTAGCTCTAGCAAGGCACAATTGCGATCTTAAGCAGGAGATTGAAGAACTCAAGAGCAAGTTAGCATCCCAGGAGGACGACGAGTACGTCACATGTCCGGACAACTACATCATCATCGACGACACCGATTCGGATCCAAGTGAACCCGACTTCGAAGACGAAGCTGGAGCAGATATCATGGAGTCTTCCACCGGTTCAAATTTCTAGATGACCACCAGATAGTAGTAGTATTTCCCCCATGTAAAACATTATAGTTGAGCACTTTTGCGATAATTTTAGACCGATTGTAAGCCCTTGTTTGATTGATTGAAGTGATTTTGTGTGCATTTGCCTCATGTGCATATGGGTAGTGTTTTCCCTTTAGACCCCTCTATTCTTAATTCTCGTCTTTTCTAAACCCTCAGATGCCTCCAAGACGTGACAATGGATTTCCACCGGAGCTCACTCAGTTGATCCAACAGCAGAATCAATTGATGCAGATGTTAGTTCAGAACCAACAGAACAACAACAACAACCCACCACCACCACCACCTGTTGACCACTTAGCCCGTTTCCTTAGGCTGAATCCGCCGGTGTTTTCCAGTAGCACCGAGCCAATAGTAGCAGACGATTGGGTCCGTAAGATAGGAAGGGAGTTGACCACTGCAGGATGCACGGATGGTGAGAAAGTGAAGTTTGCCGCACACCAGCTTGACGGACCCGCGGCAGCATGGTGGGAGAATTTCACAGCCACTTACCCAGTTGACACTGTCACATGGGATCAGTTTTAGCAAGCTTTCCGCACTGCCCATGTTTCAGCAGGAGCTATGGCCATAAAGAAGCGTGAGTTTCGCAACTTACGCCAAGGAGGAAGGACTATTGGCCAGTATGTGGAGGAGTTTAGTAAGCTAGCCCGTTATGCCCCAGATGACGTTGCTACGGATGCAGCTAAGCAGGAGAAGTTTCTGGAAGGACTGAACGATGAACTAAGCATGCAGTTGATGGTAGCCACCTTCAACAACTACCAGGAGTTGGTAGATCGTGCCATCATGATAGAAGGGAAGCAACAGCAGATGGAGAACCGTAAGAGGAAGTATGGACAGGGGAAGTATAACTCTGGAGCCCAGCAGAAGCCCCGTTTTACCCCTAAACCGGGATTTCAGTTTCAGCACACCCATGGAGGAGGTAGCACGCACAACCATAATGGCCACAAGAATGGTAATGGGAATGGAGGAAGCAATGGACAGAACCGCACCATCCCATCGACCCCAACCAAGAGAGATCTGAGTAATGTCACTTGTTTCAAGTGTTCGAAGACCGGACATTATGCCAATGAATGTCCTGAAGGCCAGAATGGAAATGGCAATGGAAGCTCTAGGAAGAAGCCGAACCCTTTCAATAGGGGACAGGTGAACCACGTTAATGTGGAGGAGGTCGAAGATCAGCCCGGTGCGGTAATCGGTAAGTTTTTGTTTAAGTCATTTACTGCACTCGTTCTTTTTGACACTGGTGCATCGCATTCATACATATCAAGGGGATTTGTGGATAAGTATAACCTGCCAACCCAAGCCCTTAGGTCACCCATGTTAGTAAGCTCACCAGGAGCAGAGTTTATGGCTACACGATGGTGTGATCGGTTACCATTAAGGATTGGTAACTATGTGTTTCCCTCAGACCTAATAGTATTGGAATCTCAAGGATTGGATGTGATATTAGGCATGGATTGGTTATCAAAGTATGAAGGGAATATTGAGTGTGCTAGTAAGTCAATTTTGCTTACTACACCAGAAGGGAGAAGGATCAAGTATGTATCCCGGCATGTACCAAAAAGGACACAAGTGAATTGCCTAACAGGAGTTGTGCAAGAAGAAGTACCAATGGTAAAGGATTTTCCTGATGTATTTCCTGAGGAATTGCCAGGCATGCCACCGGATAGAGACATTGAGTTTTTGATTGAGTTATTGCCAGGCACAGGCCCAATATCGAAGCGACCATATAGGATGCCAGCAAAGGATTTGGTGGAAATTAAGAATCAGATTAAAGAGTTATTGGATAAAGGTTACATTCACCCAAGTTCTTCACCTTGGGGATCACCCGTACTTCTAGTGGAAAAGAAGGATGGATCATTAAGGATGGTTGTAGATTATCGGGGATTGAATGAAGTAACCATCAAGAACAAGTACCCACTGCCGATGATTAATGATCTGTTTGATCGATTGCAAGGAGCTAAAGTGTTTTCCAAGATTGATTTGCGATTAGGGTACCATCAGTTGAAGATTCGAGAGCAGGACATACCTAAGACAGCATTTACCACGAGATACGGATTGTATGAGTATACCGTTATGTCATTTGGATTGACTAACGCACCTGCCTATTTTATGAACCTGATGAACAAGGTATTTATGGAGTTTTTGGATAAGTTCGTTGTAGTGTTCATTGATGACATCCTGATTTATTCAAAGAATGAAGAGGAACATAAGGAACATTTGCGTTTGGTTTTGGAGAAACTAAGGGAACATCAGTTATATGCCAAATTTAGCAAATGTGAGTTTTGGTTGAAGGAAGTAGGATTCCTCGGACACGTTATATCCGGAGAAGGTATAGCAGTTGACCCCACAAAGGTTGAGACCATAACCGAATGGGAAGCACCAACAACAGTTGGAGAGATCCGGAGTTTTCTTGGACTCGCAGGATACTACCGGAGATTTATTGAGAATTTTTCAAAGATTGCGAAGCCTATGACGGAATTGTTGAAGAAGGATACTAAGTTCAAATGGACTGAGGAGTGTGAGGCTAGTTTTTAGGAGTTGAAGAAACGATTGGTTACCTCACCAGTGTTGATATTGCCAGATCAGACCAAGGATTATGAGGTGTATTGCGACGCTTCACGTCGAGGACTTGGAGCAGTGCTTATGCAGGAAGGAAGAGTTGTTTCGTATGCTTCACGACAACTGAAGCCTCATGAGTTGAATTATGCCACGCATGATTTGGAGTTAGCAGCCGTAGTGCATGCATTGAAGACGTGGAGACATTTCCTCATTGGAAATCATTGTGAGGTGTACACGGATCATAAGAGTTTGAAGTACATTTTCACGCAGAAGGAGTTGAACCTCAGACAAAGGAGATGGTTGGAGCTCATCAAGGATTATGACATGAGATTGCATTACCATCCCGGAAAGGCTAATGTAGTAGCTGACGCATTGAGCCGTAAGAGCCATGTCAATACGATAATGACGGGGAAAATACCCAAGGAGTTAGCAGAAAACCTTCGTGAGCTATGTTTGGAAATAGTTCTGAGAGGCTATGTAGCCGCATTGGAGATTCAATCAACATTGATGGATAAGATCAGAGAAGCTCAGAAATCTGACAAAGAGATTGCTGCTATAAAGGAGAAACTTAGCAAAGGAAAAGCAAAGGGATTTCGTGAGGATGAGCACGATACCCTATGGTTTGAGGACCGTGTTTATGTGCCCAATGACCCGGAGATCAGGAAGTTGATTTTGCAGGAGGCACATGATTCACTGTATTCGATTCACCCAGGGAATACCAAGATGTATTTGGATTTGAAAGAAACATTCTGGTGGACCGGAATGAAGAAGGATATTGCAGCATATGTGGCAGTTTGTGACGTATGTCAGAGAGTAAAGGCAGAGCATCAGAAGCCGGCAGGATTGTTACAACCATTGCCAATACCCGAATGGAAGTGGGATAAGATAGGCATGGATTTTATCACAGGACTACCCAGGACGAAAGCAGGGTATGACTCGATATGGGTAGTAGTTGATCGTTTGACGAAGGTAGCACATTTTATTCCAGTTAAGACCACTTACACCGGTGCTAAGTTGGCAAAGATATACATGACTAGGATCATTTGTTTGCATGGAGTTCCGAGGAGTATCGTATCAGATAACAGTTTCGTTCCATGACAACAGTAACGAAGTTGGAGACCGACAATTCTTTGGACCAGATTTGATTAAGGAGTCTAAACGGAAAGTTAAGTTGATTCGCGATAGGATCAAGGTAGCCCAGTCCAGGTAGAAGAGCAACGCAGATTCTAAACGCAAGGAGATAGTTTACGAAACCGGAGACAGAGTTTATCTTCGAGTATCCCCACTTCGAGGAGTTAAGCGCTTTGGAGTTAAGGGAAAATTAGCACCGCGTTTCGTTGGACCGTTTAAGATCTTGAAACGTATGGGAGAAGTCGCGTATAAGTTGGAATTACCAGAGGGACTGTCAGGAGTTCATGATGTATTTCATGTTTCTCAGTTGAAGAGATGTCACGCCGAGATGGCGGCGGTACCGCTAAGAGATACCGTGCCGCTTGAAGCGATTCAGTTGAAGGACGACTTAACATATGAGGAGAAGCCAGTCAAGATTCTCGATTATGCCAGCAGAGTTACCCGCAGCAAGGTTATCAAGTTTTGCAAATTCAGTGGAACCACCATTCAGAGGATGAAGCCACCTGGGAGAGAGAAGAAGATTTGCTCAAAGACCACCCTCACCTATTTTCTAGCCAACCCGAATCTCGAGGGCGAGATTCATCTTAAGGGGGGTAGGTTTGTAACATCCCAAATTTTCAATTTGGAATGTTATACACTAGATCATCATGCATAACATATTTTCTTGCATCTTGGCCGATCCTAGAAATTTCACGCAACTCAAGGACCTCCGGAGAGAGTTGGAGATTTCGTTATTTTCATATTTGAGAGTTTCTCAAATTTTGAAAAGAGGATCGTTTGATTTATTTGTTTTATCTTCAATAAATTTTCCGGTGTCAAAATATGAGAGAGGGAATAATATGACTTTCCCAAAATTTAGGAAAATGAAGATTTAATAAATAGATCAATTTTTGTTTGCCGGAGTTTTATTTGCATTTTATTCGGATAGGGAAAAATGCGCATTTTCGAAAATTGCATTTTAGGTCCGGAGAAAAGTTCATTTTGTTCGGCTCATTTTTAAGAGTCGGGGAAAATTTACTTTAGATTTTTCGGAGTTCGTTTAGATCTCTTTTTGTTTTTTTTCTCTGCGCGCTGAACCGTTTATAAAAAAAACTGGAGCAGGCCGGCCAGGCCAAGGCCCAGCCGGGCCGAAGGCCACCGCGCCCCAGGCCACCGCGCGCCTAGCGCCAGGCACCAGGGAGCCGGCGCCGCCGCCTCTTGCTCTACGAATCCTTTTAGGATTCTAGGGTAGCCCTTGCCCCTTTTTCCTTTGTTTCGTTATTCCTAGTCCTACTCCGTTTATTCTTTCCTATTCCTAGTCTAATTCCTTGCCCTCTACCCCAAGTAAACCCCTCCCCTCCCCAATATAAATACCCAAGCACCCCCCCTCTAAAACATCAAATCAAAGCCCCTCTCCTCCACACCGCACCTTGCC
>NC_053027.1:398832871-398866776 GCF_003073215.2 Triticum urartu | reverse complement strand
AGCCGTGTCCCCGGTTATGGACAACTTGAGTATCTAGTACTTGAATATCATTGTGAATCTCAACATGTTACTTCTAATTAATGTTATTGGGTTTTAATTACTTTTAATTGGGATTGAGAATGCTGTCAACCATTCTCAATGTTTCACAACCACCATGATAGTAAATAAAATTTATTCCTTTGCAGTAGGGAAAAATTGGCTTTACGCAAAAACTGTAACCATAGAGCTTTCCACCAGCCATATATGCATATAGTATAGCTGTTTCATTCCATTACTCTCTATGTGTTACTTTGCCAGCATATTCCATGTGCTGACCCGTTTTCGGGCTGCAACGTTAATGTTGCAGACTTTTCAGACGACGATTGAGGTGCGTTTAGGTCGTGGCCCTATACTCAGTGATGCCGCTGGAGTTGATGGACCCATTTATCTTCCAAGTCTTCCGTTGTTATCTTTAAAATATGGCCTTAAGTCATATTTATTGTAATAAGTTCTTTTTCAGCCATCGATGTAATAAGTGTGTGATTGTAACTCTGCTATAAAACCTCGATGTACTGTGTGGTGTCAGCATTACTGATCCAGGGATGACACCGTAGCACAGTAGACGTGATCCATTCGGGTCAGGTCGCTACAATGAGAGAGAAAAGAGAGAAGGGACAATGATACTATCCTTTTACCACACTTGTTCTTCAAAGTAGCACCATGATCTTCATAGTAGAGAGTCTCTCATGTTATCACTTTCATATACTAGAGGGAATTTTTCATTATAGAAATTGGCTTGTATATTCCAACAATGGGCCTCCTCGAGTGCCCTAGGTCTTCGTGAGCAAGCAAGTTGGATGCACACCCACTAGTTTCTTTTTTTGAGCTTTCATACATTTATAGCTCTAGTGCATCTGTTGCATGGCAATCCCTACTCCTTGCATTGACATCAATTGATGGACATCTCCATAGCCCGCTGATTAGCCTCGTTGATGTGAGACTTTCTCCTTTTTGTCTTCTCCATATAACCCCCTCATTATTCTATTCCACCCATAGTGCTATATCCATGGCTCGCGCTCATGTATTGCGTGAAGGTTTATGAGTTTGAGATTACTAAATTATGAAACAATTGCTTGGCTTGTCATCGGGGTTGTGCATGATGAGAGCATTCTTGTGTGATGAAAATGAAACATGACTAAACCATATGATTTTGTAGGGATGAACTTTCTTTGGCCATGTTATTTTGAGAAGATATAATTGCTTAGTTAGTATGCTTGAAGTATTATCATTTTTTATGTCAATATGAACTTTTGTCTTGAATCTTTCGGATCTGAATATTCATGCCACAATTAAGAATAATTACATTGAACTTATGCCAAGTAGCACTCCGCATCAAAAAATTTATTTTTATCATTTACCTACTCGAGGACGAGCAGGAATTAAGCTTGGGGATGCTGATACGTCTCCAATGTATTTATAATTTTTGATTTCTCCATGCTATATTATATACTGTTTTGAATGTTTATGGGCTTTATTATACACCTTTATATCATTTTTGGTACTAACCTATTAACCCAGAGCCCAGTGCCAGTTTCTGTTTTTACCCTGTTTAGGGTTTCGAAGAAAAGGAAAATCAAACGGAGTCCAATTGACCTGAAACTTCACGAGACTCATTTTTGGAAGGGAAGAGGCCCAGAAGAATTGGAGTGCATGTCGGGGGCTCTGCGAGGAGGTCACGAGGCAGGGGGGGCACCCACCCCCCTGGGTGCGCCCTCCACCCTCGTGAGCCCCTCGTGGCCCCCCTGGCGTACTTCTTCCGCCTATATATCTCCATATACCCTAAAAACATCCGGGAGCACAATAGATCGGGAGTTCCGCTGCCAGAAGCCTCTGTAGCCACCAAAAGTCAATCTAGACCCGTTCCGGCACCCTGCCAGAGGGGGCAATCCTTCTCCGGTGGCCATCTTCATCATCCCGGTGCTCTCCATGACGAGGAGGGAGTAGTTCTCCCTCAGGGCTGAGGGTATGTACCAGTACCTATGTGTTTGATCTCTCTCTCGTGTTCTTGAGGTGATACGATCTTGATATATCGCGAGCTTTGCTATTATAGTTGGATCCTATGATGTTTTCTCCCCCCTCTACTCTCTTGTAATGAATTGAGTTTCCCCTTTGAAGTTATCTTATCAGATTGAGTCTTTAAAGATTTGAGAACACTTGATGTATGTCTTGCCGTGGGTATCTGTGGTGACAATGGGATATCACGTGATTCACTTGATGTATGTTTTGGTGACCAACTTGCGGGTTCCGCCCATGAACCTATGCATAGGGGTTGGCACACGTTTTCGTCGTGATTCTCCGGTAGGAACTTTGGGGCACTCTTTGAGGTCCTTTGTGTTGGTTGAATAGATGAATCTGAGATTGTGTGATGCACATCGTATAATCATACCCATGGATACTTGAGGTGACATTGGAGTATCTAGGTGACATTAGGGTTTTGGTTGATTTGTGTCTTAAGGTGTTATTCTAGTACGAACTCTAGAACTGTTTGTGACACCTATAGGAATAGCCCAACGGATTGATTGGAAAGAATAACTTTGAGGTGGTTTCGTACCCTACCGTAATCTCTTCGTTCGTTCTCCGCTATTAGTGACTTTGGAGTGACTCTTTGTTGCATGTTGAGGGATAGTTATGTGATCCAATTATGTTATTATTGTTGAGAGGACTTGCACTAGTGAAAGTATGAACCTTAGGCCTTATTTCCTATCATTGCAATACCGTTTATGCTCACTTTTATCATTCGTTACCTTGTTGTTTTTATAATTTCAGATTACAAATACCTTTATCTACCATCCATATTGCACTTGTATCACCATCTCTTCGCTGAACTAGTGCACCTATACAATTTACCATTGTATTGGGTGTGTTGGGGACATAAGAGACTCTTTGTTATTTGGTTGCAGGGTTGCTTGAGAGAGACCATCTTCATACTATGCCTCCCACAGATTGATAAACCTTAGGTCCTCCACTTGAGGGAAATTTGCTACTGTCCTACAAACCTCTGAACTTGGAGGCCCAACAATGTCTACAAGAAGAAGGTTGTGTAGTAGATATCACATACACTTATAGCTCTAGTGCATCCGTTGCATGGAAATCCCTACTCACTCACCTTGATATCTATTGATGGGCATCTCCATAGCCCATTGATACACCTAGTTGATGTGAGACTATCTTCTCCTTTTTTGTCTTCTCCACAACCACCATTCTATTCCACATATAGTGCTATATCCATGGCCCATGTTCATGTATTGCGTGAAGATTGAAAAAGTTTGAGAACATCAAAAGTATGAAACAATTGCTTAGCTTGTCATCGGGGTTGTGCATAAATTCTTTGTGTGGTGAAGATAGAGCATAGCCAGACTATATGATTTTGTAGGGATAACTTTCTTTGGCCATGTTATTTTGAGAAGACATAATTGCTTAGTTAGTATGCTTGAAGTATTATTATTTTTACGTCAACATTAAAATTTTGTCTTAAATCTTTCGGATCGAAATATTCATGCCACAATAAATAAAATTACATTGAAGATTATGCTAGGTTGCATTCAACATCAAAAATTCTGTTTTTATCATTTACCTACTCGAGGACGAGCAGGAATTAAGCTTGGGGATGCTTGATACGTCTCCAACGTATCTATAATTTTTGATTGTTCCATGCTATTATATTATCTATTTTGGATGTTAATGGGCTTTATTTTACACTTTTATATTATTTTTGGGACTAACCTACTAACCCAAGGCCCAGTGCAAATTGATGTTTTTTTGCCTATTTCAGTGTTTCGCAAAAAAGGAATATCAAACGGAATGAAACCTTTGGGAGAGTTATTTTTGGAACAAACGTGATCCAGAGGACTTGGAGTGGACGTCGAGCAATCAACGAGGAGTCCACGAGGCAGGGGTGTGCCTACCCCCCTGGGAGCGCCCTCCCCCTTGTGGGCCCCTCGTGGCTCATCCGACCTACTTCTTCCTCCTATATATACTCATATACCCTGAAAACATCCAGGAGCACCATGAAACCCTATTTCCACCCCCGCAACCTTCTGTACCCAAGAGATCCCATCTTAGGGCCTTTTCCAGAGCTCCGCCGGAGGGGGCATCGATCACGGAGGGCCTCTACATCAACTCCATGGCCCCTCCGATGATGTGTGAGTAGTTTACTTCAGACCTTCGGGTCCATAGTTATTAGCTAGATGGCTTCTTCTCTCTTTTTGGATCTCAATACAATGTTCTCCTCGATCTTCTTGGAGATCTATTCGATGTAACTCTTTTTGCGGTGTGTTTGTCGAGATTCGATGAATTGTGGGTTTATGATCAAGTCTATCTATGAACAATATTTGATTCTTCTCTGAAATATTTTATGTATGATTGGTTATCTTTGCAAGTCTCTTCGAATTATCAGTTTGGTTTGGCCTACTAGATTGATCTTTCTTGCAATGGGAGAAGTGCTTAGCTTTGGTTTCAATCTTGCGGTGCTCGATCCTAGTGACAGAAAGGGAAACGACACGTATTGTATTGTTGCCATCGAGGATAAAAAGATGGGTTTTATATCATATTGCTTGAGTTTATCCCTCTACATCATGTCATCTTACCTAATGTGTTACTCTGTTCTTATGAACTTAATACTCTAGATGCATGCTGGATAGCGGTCGATGTGTGGAGTAATAGTAGTAGATGCAGGCAGGAGTCGGTCTACTTGTCACGGACGTGATGCCTATATACATGATCATGCCTAGATATTCTCATAATTATTCACTTTTCTATCAATTGCTCGACAGTAATTTTTTCACCCACCATAATACTTATGCTATCTTGAGAGAAGCCACTAGTGAAACCTATGGCCCCGGGTCTATTCTCCATTATATTAATCTTCCGTCAACAAGCTATTTCTATTACCTTTTATTTTGCAGTCTTTACTTTTAATCTTTATCATAAAAATACCAAAAATATTATCTTATCATCTCTATCAAATATCACTCTCGTAAATGACCGTGAAGGGATTGACAACCCCTTTATCGCGTTGGTTGCGAGGTTCTTATTGGTTTGTGTAGGTACAAGGGACTTGCGTGTGGCCTCCTACTGGATTGATACCTTGGTTTTCAAAAACTGAGGGAAATACTTACGCTACTTTGTTGCATCACCCTTTCCTCTTCAAGGAAAAACCAACACAGTGCTCAAGAGGTAGCACCTTCCTATTCGGCCAGCAAGGTGGCGCAGCAGCACATGTTGGCTGCTGTGTTTCCCCTCTTGGCCCAATAGGCCCAAATCTTTGCCGGGGGGTGCCCGGAGCCCCTTCCAGTGACCCGATATGTACCCGGTACCCCCGAAACACTTCCGGTGTCCGAATATCATCATCCTATATATGAATCTTTACCTCTCGACCATTTTGAGACTCCTTGTCATGTTTGTGATCTCATACAGGACTCCGAACAACATTCGGTCACCAAATCACATAATTCATATAATACAAAATCGTCATCGAACATTAAGGATGCGGACCCTACGGGTTTGAGAACTATGTAGACATGATCGAGACACCTCTCCGGTCAATAACCAATAGTGGCACCTAGATGCTCATATTGGTTCCCACATATTCTACGAAGATCTTTATCGGTCGTACCATAATGACAACATACGTTATTCCCTGTGTCATCGGTATGTTACTTGCTCGAGATTCGATCGTCGGTATCTCCATAACTAGTTCAATCTCATTACCAGCAAGTCGCTTTACTCATTTCGTAATGCATCATCCCGTAACTAACTCATTAGTCACATTGCTTGCAAGGCCTGTTATGATGTGCATTACCGAGAGGGTCCAGAGATACCTCTCTGATACTCGGAGTGACAAATCCTAATCTCGATCTATGCCAACCCAACAAACACCTTTCGAGATACCTGTAGAGCATCTTTATAATCACCCAGTTACGTTGTGATGTTTGATAGCACACAAGGTATTCCTCGGTATCCGGGAGTTGCATAATCTCATAGTCAAAGGAATATGTCTAAGTCATGAAGAAAGCAATAGCAATAAAACTTAACGATCATTATGCTAAGCTAACGGATGGGTCTTGTCCATCACATCATTCTCCTAATGTTGTGGTCTCGTTCATCAAATGAAAACGCATGTCTATGGCTAGGAAACTTAACCATCTTTGATTAACGAGCTAGTCTAGTAGAGGCTTACTAGGGGCACTATGTTTTGTCTGTGTATCCACACATGTATCAAGTTTCCAGTTAATACAATTCTAGCATGAATAATAAACATTTATAATGATATAAGGAAATATAAATAACAACTTTATTATTGCCTCTAGGGCATATTTCCTTCAGCGCTACGGAGGTTTTTTCCCAACATGGGCGGCAACATAACCTCCAGCGATCCACATCCATTTTCGAAATACGCTTAATGTTGGTCTATAGGACTTTACCATTGCAGATTTGTTGGTTTTGTTACATCTCCTATTGTTAAATGTTTGGTGTTTGGTCGCATCCTAGTTACGCAGAGGCTGGGTGTTACTCATAATGTTTTGTATCCGCTTGATGCTCCATTCTGAGATAATAGAAATGCCCTTTATCGAAAAAATCCCAGTGGGGCAATTTGTACCATGCTTGAGGGTGGATTTGGAAACTAGTTTGTACACGTAAGGATGGTGTGGCAGCGGCATCCTCGTGGTGGACTTGTGTCCTCCGACTTCATTGTTGCGATGACGTTTGCTTCAGCGCTGGCGCGGAGCTTGGGAGGTAGTCCAGGAGCAAATGCAGATTGTGGTATGCATCGTCAGCATCTAGAAGATGGTGGATCATGTGCTGGTTTGTGGTTCGTGGCTAGCAATTATGGCTTCCTCCTATGACGTCTTAGTCGTATGAGGGTGCCAGATCTGGAGTTCGATGGCGTGTCCGGGGTGTTTGATACGTCTCCACCGTATCTATAATTTTTATTGTTCCATGCTATTATATTATCAACCTTGGATGTTTTATATGCATTATTATGCTATTTTATATCATTTTTTGGGACTAACTTATTAATCTAGTGCCCACTGCCAGTTGTTATTTTTTGCTTGTTTTGCCTTTACAGAAAATCAATGCCAAATGGAGTCCAAATGAAACGAAACTTTTTGACAATTTTTCTTGGACCACAAGACACCCTAGAAGCTTCGGGAGGAGGCCAGAAGGGCCATGGGATGGCCACAAGCTCACAGGGCGCGCCCTAGGGGGGCCAAGCTTGTGGGCCCCTGTGGCTCCTCTAACCCTAATTCTTCTTCTATAAATACCAAAATATTCCCCGTACACCATAGAGGACACCAAAAGCACTTTTCCGTCGCTGCAAGCTTCTGTCCTCGTAAGATCCCATCTTGGGGACTTTTCCAGTACTCTGCCGGAGGGGGGTTCGATCATGGAGGGCTTCTACATCAACCTTGCTGCCCTTCCGATGATGTGTGAATAGTTTACCACAGACCTACGGGTCCATAGCTAGTAGCCAGATGGCTTCTTCTCTCTCTTTGATCTTCAATACAATGTTCTCCTCGATGTTCTTGGAGATCTATTTGATGTACTCTTCTTTTGTGGTGCATTTGTTGAGATCCAATGAATTGTGGGTTTATGATCAGATTATCTATGAATATTATTTGAGTCTTCTCTAAACTATTTTAAGCATGATTAACATAGCTTTGTATTTCTCTTTGATCTATTGATTTGGTTTGGCCAACTAGATTGATTTTTCTTGCCATGGGAGAGGTGCTTTGTAATGAGGTCAATCTTGCGGTGCTTATTTCCAGTGACAGAAAGGGACATGACACATATTTGTATTGTTGCCATTAAGGACAAAAAGATGGGGTTTGTTCATATTGATTGGATCTATCCCTCTATATCATGTCATCTTGCTTAAGGCGCTAATCCGTTCTTGTTAACTTAATACCTAGATGCATGCTGGATAGCCACTAGTAGAGTGAGCTGCTATACAAATGGTTTTTAAACCCTTTCCGCGATGGCATTTTGAAATGTCGCCTAGTGAGTGTGGGCGATAGGGATGTCCTTCCCACATGACCCAGAAATCGTCGGGGATAGTCCCTCTGGTCACACGCGCTGGGCTAAATGAGATCGTGTGCGATGAGCGAGCGATCAAATACAAATATACAGGCCCAATCGGCTCCGGTCTAAGTAGATCCCACACAGCTAGTCCCAGACAAATGTTTCCGTTCATATGTACATTCCACACAGTCAATCCAAGGAATACATTTCCATTCGTATGTACATCCCACACAGTCAATCCAATAAGTATGTTTTCGTTCGTATGTACATCCCACACAGTCAATCCAAGGAAAACATTTCCGTTCGCATGTACATCACACACAATTATCATTTGTGATAGTGTTGCCATTGCAGACGATATTAACAATTTTATCATTTGCGTTATTGAATGCATCACACATAGTGCGTAGAAGAAACTGTGTGGCATAGGTTGTCCATCACACACACTTTTTATGTGGTAAATGTTTGTGCAATGTGGCCTAACGCAGACAGTTTTCAAGAGGAAGTCGTGTGTGATTGTTCATTGATCCAACACGTTTTCTTCCAGAAACTATGTGTGTTGTCTGAGGTCATCGCCCACGGTGTTTTCTCAATAACTGTTTGCAATAGAAAAAACCCAATTAGCAGGCTAATTGGCCTATTATTAATAATCCATTAATTAATCAAATTGACATTTCATATTAAGCACACAATATATTTCATTTTCGTATTAAGGAAGCAGGATTTCATAATTGAAATACATCAGAGTAAAATATCATATAGCTTCAGAACTCAGTTACACCATATGGGCATATAGCTAGCTACCCCATTACACAACTGCACCAGCACCAAGTTTCACATGCAACATCTATAACCTTTCGAATTTAGCATCATAGATGGTACATAGACAGATGAATCTCATCTGGAAAACTGCTGAAGTGGAAGGCGAATATTGAGCGATGTTGAAGGTCTTTGCAACTTTAGGCCAGTGCATGTGGATGATTAACCGTCCATCATTCTTCCTCTTCAGGAAGACTTAAATATTGAACTGTGGGTGTTGTATGAATACCTTCCTCGCCTCCTGGCCATACAGGTGGTTTGAGAGGTAATCATCAGTGAAATTCTTTGGAAAGGCCTGAAAACAAGCATATGCATAAATATCTTCTCTAGATTTGAAATGGCGTAAAGGAATAAAAAAGACAAGGTATAATAGTTAGTACCATCCTGTAATGCTGAACTGATGTCTTCTTCATTGTGCAGACAAAGATCTTGTTGCTTTTTGTTGCTAATATCTTTATCCTAACAATCTTTCTGAGTTTCATGACTTGACTCATATTCATGGACAACTCATTTCCCCATATGCACAAAGGGTCGAACAGTGGGTCAAAACCTCTGACAGCAAGACCTACATGTGCAACATAAAATTGTCAAAAACCTAAATATTAGAATGGTTCCTGTAATTGCACAATAATGTGCTATTAGACAAAGGATCATGCATGTGCAAACCTCGATTGCAAACCTCGGTGCTTCCCATTGTTTCCCTGCAACACATATAAGGTAGTTAGTGAGCCGGTTAAGTGAGGGTTGGCATGCTATCAGTAAAATATGTTGATGGAAAATAAACACATTGCAAATTCATCAGATTATTCTAGCCACAAGGAAAAGCCACTTATCCAAACCAAGCATGATCAAGGACTAGGAAATATAGCAATTGTATATGTTTCTCATGTATTAAGTGCAACCAAATTCGATTGATTCCTCACATGCATAACAATACAAAATTGTACCCACAACAATTGGACATCGCGTTGCAGAATTGAACCAATCACTTAACTAAACACCACAACAAATGAACCAAACATTAACTGAGCACCACATTGCACAATATAACATACTCCTAATAGAAGATCAGACAGTTAAACAAACCAAGCATGCTTAACAACTTGGAAATATAGCAATTGTATTTGTTTCTCATGTATTTAGTACAGTCAAATTTGATTCATTTCTCACATGGTAGACAATAACAAAATGCACCCACGACAATTGAACATCGCATTGCAGAATTGAACCAAACAGTTAACTAAACACCACATAAAATGAACCAAATATTAACTAAGCACCACATTGCACAATATATAACATACTAGAAGAGCAGATAGTTAACCAAACCAAGCATGCTTGACAACTTGGAAATATAGCAATTGTATTTGTTTCTCATGTATTTTGTACATCCAAATTCGATTTATTTCTCACATGGAAGACAATACAAAATTGCACCCAGGAGAATTAAACATCACATTGCAGAATTGAACCAAACAGTTAATTGAACACGACAAAAAATTTAACCAAACAGTTAACAAGTGAGCACCACATTGCACGACATATAGAACATATACACTAGAGGAACAGATTGCATGGTAAAAGTACATAGGACAATTCACTAGAATTTGTTAAGGAAAGGCAAGAGTAGCACATGCAACGGGTAAAGCAAGCATTCTTGACCAGCATAGCTAGCTAATTGAACATTGGTCCTTATAGTGAGCTAATAAGACAAGCTACTCCTCATCGTCGGAGATATCAATGATGATTGGCTCTTTGGACATGGAAGAGGGCGAGGCCTCCACATCATGGGTTCCCTCCTTGTAGTGGTGAGTTGCCTAAGCCACTCCGGGCACCAACCTGCTTGCTCTCGAGTTGAGGTAAGCACGGGCACGCTGAGGAAACACCTCGTATTTAGTCTTCGTCGAAGGCACCGACGGCGGCCTCGAGAAAACGCCAGGAACTATCGTTTAAAGCATCCAACTAAGCCGCGGCATTGGTGCGCGAGGCGTCGACAGTGGCCTCGACGGCGAGGTGATCCTCCAAGATCTGGGGGTCAGCACGAATGGCAACCATCGCGACCTCTTCCGCGCGTGCGGCCGTGATTTGCTTCTCCGCTCCCAAATGCTCCTTGAGCTCCTGGCTATACCGTGTGCACCATGTCTTAGGGCGGCGCTTATTTGGGATAGGGCTCGGTTATTTGGGTGGAAGGAGTCGCGCCAGCGTTCGGGGCATGTGGGATGTAGAAGGAGGAGGAGGATGGGGGTCGGGTGTGGATTACCTGCCTGGATCGACGAGGCCGAGCAGCGTGAAGAAGGGTCGCCGGCAAGGAGGCGGCGCTGCAAGCAAGGAGTGAAGGTTTGAACTTGGGAAGGAAGGCGAAAATAGGGGAAATGTGGCTTTCGGTAAGGGGGTGGCGGGGAGGTAGATATTTCAACGGAAGCCGAAAATTTTGGCTCGGTTTAACGAAAAAACTGGAGCGCAAAGTGTCATCAGACACGTCTCCTTATTTAGCACTATGTACGATATGTGAACATCACAAATGATTCATATAGCTTACCCCATGTGTGATGAGTTTGAACATGCAAATTTTGGTCCGAATTTCCGTGGTTACGGTTGTCATCCACGTCAGTGCATAATTTTGGTACACAAAGGAGCCTACAGCACACCCACACTTCTTAATCAAGCAAGTTCAGCAATTAAACAGAGCAAGCTGACCTAAATACTACTCTAACAAATTAAAGACCGACGCTCTAAATTAAACAAAGAGTACTACTAATCTGGCTAGCGCTCGTCGATCTCCACGCGCCTCCTCCATGTCCAGCTCACACCCGACGATCTCCTGGGGAAGGGGCTCCATGGCATCCATCACACCATACTCGGCAAGCATCTCGCCATCCGTGTCTTCCATCTCTTTGGAAAAGGACGCCACGAGCTGGGCGTGGGCGGCTGCGATCTGGGCTTGAACGGGCTCTGTTGTGGCAAGGTATGTCGCGAAGGAACGGACAGCTGTCCGAACGCTCTCGGCGGTTGCCAACTCTTCGGCCGTAGGTTGCCCGCCGTTGTCGGAGAAGTTTCATTCGATTTGAGCGGTGACCACCAGGAGCTGGGCGTGGGCGGCCTCCATCAGGGCTAAAGCCGTCGCTACCGAACGGATAGCTATTATGTCGCTCTCGCCAGTTGCTATCCTCGAGGTATATGTTGTTGTTGCCGCCTGAGAAGCAACATCGGCCGTTTGGGCTGCCATGGTCGCCTGGTCGCAGATTGCGGCCGCGCTCACATAGCTTGTTAGCAGCGCATGGTGGCTGCGGCCACGCTCTCGCCGGATTGGGTCACCAAAGTTGCCCTCATGATGCTGGTCCATGTCCCCATCTTTCACCGGCGATGATTGAACAATGAAATGATATTTGAGGAGCGAGCTAATGTGCTTGATGCGCCCGTTGTGGACTGTAGCCGGCACACCTTCTTGCGTAAGGCATATACGTACTATACTCCGATGGTGATATTTTGTACTGCATCTCACACGGTTGGTGATAATAAACTGTGTGCGATCTACTTGATTTTTCGTCTTGATTTGAAATACATAATGGGGTCAGAGCGGCAAAGGAGGGTGTTTGAATTGCTAGAACTTTTATCTGCAGTGAACATGCAACTATAGGTGTGTCGTCAAAAATATTGGAATTATTCAGGGTTTGTTTGGACATTTTTATACATTAACTTGGTTTTCTAGGCATTTCAGGTGCACAATTCAAAATTAAACTACATGCACATGCTCTGGTGCACTAAAATGAGTTGTAAAATCATATATGTGTCCATGGGTTGATTCTTATGTCCCATGCAAGAAATGAGGATGAATTTCAAACACCTCGGCACCGTTGCTCGCCGGCAAACGTTGAGATACTTGATTTTGTAATTCTAGTAAATCCAAAACTTGTATGAAATTCATGAACCTTGGCATGCTATCATGGAATGGCATCGACATGCTTGCGTAACAAAATTTGTCCCATTTTGAACAGGTTTTGGTATAAGCTTCTCACAAACCAGAGCTTCTCACAAGAAGCCTCATGGTTTCGGTAGGGAACGTGTCACCTTTGTGGACGAAACGATATTCATCGCCTCTTCTTGCTTTCAATTTTTTTCCGGTGTCAACATAGAACAACAGGAGTGTCGTGTTAAATTTTGGAATTTTTCCGGGTTCGTTTGGACATTTTTATACGTTAACTGAGTTTTCTAGGCATTTATGTGCATAGTTCAAATTTGAACTACAGGCACATGCTCAAGTGCACAAAAATGGGTTGAAAATCAAATGTGTGTCCTTGGTTGCATGCTTAGGTCGCATGCAAGAAATGAGAATGAATGTCAAACACCTTGCCACCATCGCTCAACCGCTAACACTGAGATACATGGTTTTAAAATTCTAGTAAAACAAAAACTCGTCTGAAATTCATGAAACTTGACATGCTATCATGAAACGTCATCAACATGTCATGGTAAAAATATTGTCCCATTTGGGGCAGGTTTGGGTATAAGTTTCTCACAAACCAGATCTTCTCACAACAAGCCTCATGGTTCAGGTAGGGAACGTGTCATCTTTGTGGACCAAACAATATCCGTTGCCTCTTCATGCTTTCAAATATTTTCTAGTGTCAATATAGAACAACAGGAGTGTTCTGTTAAATTTTGGAATTTTTCGGGGTTCATTTGGACATTTCTATACATTAACTGTGTTTTCTATGCATTTATGGGCATAATTAAAATTTGAACTACACGCACATGCTCCAGTGCATATAAATGGGTGGAAAAATAAAATGTGTGTCCTTGGTTGCATGCTTAGGTCCCATGCAAGAAATGGGAATGAATTTCAAACACCTTGCCATCGTCGCTCGACCACTAACATTGAGATACATGGTTTTTAAATTCTAGTAAATCAAAAACTCGTCTGAAATTTATGAAACTTGGCATTCTATCATGGAACAATATCAACATGTCCGGGTACAAATATTGTCCCATTTGGGGCAGGTTGGGTTACAAGCTTCTCATAAACCAGAGCTTCTCACAACCAGCCTCATGGTTACGGTAAGGAACGTGTCACCTTTGTGGATGAAACAATATTTGTTGCCTCTTCTTGCTTTCAAATATTTTCTAGTGTCAACATAGACCAACAGGAGTGTTGTGTTAAATTTTGGAATTTTTTTAGGTTCATTTGGACATTTTTATACATTAACTGAGTTTTCTATGCATTTGTGTGCATAATTCAAATTTGAACTACATGCACATGCTCTAGTGCATATAAATGGGTTCAAAAATCAAATGCGTGCCCTTGGTTTGCATGCTTACATCCCATGCAAGAAATGGGAATGGATGTCTAACACATTGCCACCGTCGCTCGGCTGCAAACATTGAGATACATGTTTTTTAAATTCTAGTAAATCCAAAACTCATTTGAAATTCATGAAACTTGGCATGGTATCATGGAACGACATCAACATGCCGTGATAAAAAAATTGTCCCATTTGGGGCAGGTTTGGGTATAAGCTTCTCACAAACCAGAGCTTCTGACAACAAGCCTCATGGTTCCGGTAGGGAATGTGCCTCCTTCGTGGATGAAACGATATTTGTTGCCTCTTCTTGTTTTCAATTTTTTTCCTAGTGGCAACATAGAGCAACAGGAGTGTCGTGTTAAAATTTGGAATTTTGGGGTTCATTTGGACATTTTTATACATTAACTGGGTTTTCTAGGCATTTTATGTGCATAATTCAAATTTGAACTACATGCACATTCTCCAGTGTAGAAAAATGGGTTCACAAATCAAATGTGTGTCCTTGGGTGCATGCTTAGGTCCCATGCAAGAAATGGGAATGAATTTCAAACACCAGGGCACCGTTGCTCGTCGGCAAAATGTTGACATACTTTATTTTTAAATTCTAGTAAATTCAAAACTCGTCTAAAATTCATGAAACTTGGCATGCTATCATGGAATGGCACCCGACATGATGTGGTACTTCTCGTGTCCAATTTGAGAGAAGGCGCACTCAAATAACAGCCAACAAAGACATTTTGAAACAAATAGCTAACACTTTAACATCTCAAATGTTTGTATAATTTAAATCATGTGCGTTATGTTAACCATTCACATGACGCCACACGTCACACTTTTAATGGCTAGGGGGTGTCGTGCGGACAGCTGCTTGAGTAGACAGGAGGCATGCGAGCGCAGTCTGCTGTGCAAGCTGATCGGGAGGCGTGCAAGCTGTCCTCCAATGCGCAGGCTACCGGGAAGCGTGCGAGTTGTACGCCGCGCAGGCTCACTGGGAAGCGGGCCCTTTGACTTCCATGGCCGCCCTCCTTGCTCGCATCCTCTCCATCAATGGCGCCCGAGCCGCTGTTTAATACGGGCGGCCTTACTTTTCGCCTCCCATTCCCCTCTCGCAGACCTCCACCAACGCCATGACGCGGAAGGATCATCTGCCACTAGTCTTCCAGTTTGGTGAAGTCAACTCCGAGCCGGACGAGATAGAAAATAAGGAGGAATGGGGCCTCATGGACATGTCCCTGAATGAGCTGGTCGCGGCGGTTGCCACCCCCGTGCCCGTCCTAGCTCCCATCCCCGCGCCCGCGCTAGCTACCATCCCTGTAGCATTGACAGGCTAGTCACCGAGCACTATCGCAAAGCTGGAAGCCGCATGCGTCAGCAAGGTCCTCGCGGACCCGCACGAGCTCATGTACATGCCAGCGCTAGCGCCCGTGCCCGTGCCAGTGCGTGCCCCTGCACCCATCACGGCGCCAGTCCCCGCGCGTTTGCCTACACCCGCCATGCCCGTGCGCGCCCCCCTCAGCGTCATGGGACGCCACCGTCGATCGCTACCTCACAGCACCGTGAGTTGCCGTCCTCCCGCTCCCTATCCATCGAACACACGACGACAGGATGTTTGATTTCCAAGTAAAGAACATTATGTGGTGCCTTGAAGACTTCAACAATGGCGTCCCGGAGGACGACAACAACAACAACGCCGACGCGGTACACCGCCTTCGCTGCCGGAATTAGTTTTTTTGGGTTTAATACTGTATCTCGATCGTATGAATACAAAGACGCGGTGTGACTGAATGAAAGATATGGTTTGAACAAACTTGCGTTTTTCTCTCTTTATATACAGACTTATCAAACGATTTTAAAAAATGTCAATCGTTTTTAAATATAAAACCGTCATCGCAAACGTTTTAGATAGAACACCCGTATGCAAACGGTCGGCTTCCCCAATAAGCCAAGGGAAATGTGTCGAGCAAGATTTGTGTAGCTCTTCATCGCAAATGTTTTAGATAGAACACCCGTATGCAAACCGACAACTTTCCCAGTAAGCACTAGTACAGGATGGTCCAAACGCGACACTACGATCAAAGACCCTTTGATGAAACTATGTGCGATGCCATAATCGCAAACGGGGGTGTAAAAAACTGTCAAAAAGGTGCAAAACGTTTGCGATGACGGATGCATCAAATACGGTTCAGACTTTAGTTGCGTGTGCGATGCAGTGCATACGATTCAGTTCAATTAACTGTTTGGGATGAGGAGGAACAAAAGAAACGGGCTGGCTGATGAAGGCGTGTGCGATATATAGCATACAGTTCACTAGGATGAACTGTGTGTGATTAGGCAACACAATGGAAACGGTTCAACTGAACAAGATGTGTGTGATATGCGGCAAACAGGTTCGTAATCAGAAATGTGTGCGAAGACCAATAATAACACAGACGATTAATGCTAATAAGCCGTGTGATTTGCTCTGTCTACAGTAGAATAACATGTGTATATATATAACTGAAATAAACATCCAATTACATAAGTGACTATACAGATCATTCACACACACCTCAATAAACAATTGTGTGCATTCTAAAGTAGGAGAAACGATCGTGTAGTCATCTACTTCTTGTGACACTCCCGCCACTGCTATGTGGCTCGATCCCTTGTCTGGGTCAGGAAGAAGACAGCTCCTCATGTCAACGATCCGCATGTACATCTCATAGCTTGTGTACACGTCATGGCCGCGTACTTGACATGTTGTTCATCCAGTCTCTTATGCCACACACTGTGCCAGGCATTCCTGTCCTTATTACTGTCATTCTTCATCTTCATGTAGTAGGTGTCGATGATGGCCGAGGCAAGGTCAACCAGGGAGTTCAGTTTGTTTTTGTCGCTGCCCTAGACCTTTTAGTGGCTTTGGATGTTGACAAGATTCGGGCATTTCAAGCACGAAACCTTGAGCGCTTTTAGATCGTTGGTGGTGTCCACCGCAACGAAACTGTAGTCGGAGCTATTGATAAACCTGGAGAAACGCTTGCAAGGCATTGTGGCCAGGTGGTAGTGGTAGACGAGGACGTCATGTCGCACGCACAACTAGGCAACGGCAACCTTCTGATCGTGTCCGGCACGACCCATGGTGTACTCGAGGTCGAAACCGACCACTTGGTACTTGTCCACGGCAAGGAACTGCTCCATAGTTTGGATGGAACTCTCCACCGAGACCGGATCGTTTGTGTACACGACTGAGATAGCCTTCCCCCTCACGTGGGTGTCCACGACGTGTTGCGTGGTGAACTGCTCGCCGTTGTCGTCGGCGGCCGTTGGGAGCGCCATTGGAGCCACGGGGAGCGCCATTAGAACCGTTGGATATCCTCTCTGTATGTGTCCTCGTGGGTGTGCTTATTGTGTCGTGTGAGACGAGAGATGAAGGTAAATGGCCACAGGAATAAAAGGGGACCGGGCGGCGTGGATTCTCGGTGCGTTCGCATGGCAGTTTTTGCAGCGGGTAACTGCATCGTCGCGCCGCGCCTGGCGCAACCGCATGCACACGAACGTGTGTGATCGTGCACCGGCCCCAAATACTGGCAGCACGCATGGAGGGATGAGGGTAGAGCACCTGGAGGGACGCGAGCAGAGCGCGCTGCGGCCGCCAGAACCGCAAGCAACCACACGCATAGAGCAGTTGAACATGAGGAAATGGTCACCTACAAGCCGGCCGACAGTTGCGTCGTTGCGTAGAGAGCGGTCGTGTGGTACCACCCCCATCTAGTCTATAGTCCCCTTTATATTCTATGCCATACTTTGCCCTCAAATTTGACCAAAAAAATGTTAATGCATGTTATAAAAATTATATAATTGGAAACTATATTCAAATACGAATCCAACTATATAATCTTTGGCGACATGCATTCGTATTTTATTAGTTAAATCATACTTATAAACCAGGACGGGGGTATAGTAGGTAATTAAATCGCAAATGATTTTTATTAACTGTATGTGTAGGTGGCCTTTCGTCCTCCTCTTGCATGTCTTGTCACCCCGCTACCGCAGACGACTTACAGCGCAAGCTTGCGCAGCGCGCGGGGGCGTTCTTTTGGCCAAACGGTGGCGCCAATGAATCGTGGTGAGCCCATTCCCGTGCAACCTCGCAGTTCCCACGCAAGCTTCCCGCCTGACTCGGTGAAATCCCCCAAAATCCCAATGCTTACCGACCTGCTATAAAAACCCTCACAACCGGCGAGTCTTGCATTGCATTTTCCGCTCCCTTCATGTAGTTTATCTTGTCTGCTTCTCCCACAATCGCCAATGGCACTGGTCCGTCGTCATCGCTCAGCCACTCCGCCATCATCAGAGAACAGCTCCAGCTGGGAGGCTACACCACGGCAGCGGCGTGTCCCTGTTGGGTGCGCGCGAAACACCCACCACACGCTCCGCCGTCGGTGCCTGTCGGCAGCTGTTGCCGACCGCCGTTGCCGCCACACCATCGTCGAAAGCCAGGGCCATCGCCCGCTCTGCCGCCGTGGCCCGAAGGTGGGAGGTGGCCGTCGTGGCCGCCACCCCACTGCCGACCATCATGGCCATCACCTGCTCCGCCACCGCGGCCCGAAGGCGGGAAGTGGTGGTCATGGCCGCCACCCGTCGTCGGACGCCGTGGCCGCCAGCCCACCGTCGATCGTAGGGGTCATCACCCGCTCCGCCACCGCCGCTCGAAGGCGGGAGGCGGAGGTGGATGCCTGCACGTGCGTCAGCGACCTTGCGCGCTACACCGAGTTCCTGCAGGAGGAGGAGGAGCGCATCGTCGAGCACGCAAATAGCCTTATCGGCGCCATGGCTGTGGCACACGCCGCCTCAGAGGCGAGGAATCAGGAGATCTACGAGGAGAACCACCGCTTCGAGAGGGGTCGTCTGGAGCGGCAGAGGGCATTTGAGGTGAGCGTCGCTGAAGCTGCAACAGCGGCAAGCACCGTATTGCGGTTGCCCAGCTCGTCGGTAGGCTCCTCCCCCGCCTCCTCTTACTTAGCACGCTCGGTAGAGAAGAGGCAGCCGGAAGTAGTACAAAGCCCCTTCGCAGTAGTAGTAGTATTTAGGGGCTATTTTGTTCAGTTCATCTGACTATAGATGTGGTGGAACTGTACAACGTACTTAAAATTAGCTAGTATATATAGTTGAACTAGCTATTTCAGTACGTGGTTGGCAACAATTGGGGAAAGGTTTGGTCGGTTCAGCTGTCGAGTTGAACTGTTTGTATAAATTAAGAATGACTGCTTAATCTATGAATGAAATCTATGCTTAATTACTGAATTTTAGTTGCAAAAATTAGATACTGCTAGTGATTTTTAACTTCATATTTTGACAAATCGCAATGTTACAAGGTTGACAGATGGCAATGTTACTAGATCAACAAATGTCAATCTTCCAGTTTGACAAATGGTAACATACCCAATATGACAGATGAAAATCGCACCAAATTGTTTGTAAGTGGTTGCACACGGGTCATCCAAAAGAACCGTTTGCGTTGAAGAGATGCACAAATCCTGCTCTCACTTTGCATCATGTCGTCTCGGGGTCGACAGGCGGGGGGCGGGAGGACGGCAGCTGGCGGCTGAGAGGTAGCATTCGACGGCGGCGTCCCATACCGCTAAGGGGGGCACACGCATGGAGAGGAAGGTGGGTGGCCATGGAAGTCATAGGGCTCGCTTCCCAGTGAGCCTGCATAGCGTACAGCTCACACGCTTCTCGGTGAGCCTATGCATCAGCTTGCACTCCTCTCGATCAGCCTGCACACCGGACTGCGCTTGCACGCCTCCCGTTCAGTCAAGGTCCAGCAGTTGTCCGCACGGCACCTCCTACAGCCATTAAAACCAAGACATGTGGCGTCAAGTGAATGGTTAACAGAACTCACACGGTTTGAATTATACAAACGTTTGAGATATTAAAGTGGCAGCTATTTTTTCAAAATGCCTTTGTTGGCTGTCATTATTCGAGTGTGCCTTCCCTCAAAATGGACACGAAAAATACCACAGCATGTCGGGTGCCATTCCATGGTAGCATGCCAAGTTTCATGAATTTTAGACGAGTTTTGGATTTACTAGAATTTAAAAACCAGGCATCTCAATGTTTTGCCAGCAATCAATGGTGCCCTGGTGTTTGAAATTCATTCAGATTTCTTGCATGGGACCTTAGCATGCACCTGATACGTCTCCAACGTATCTATAATTTTAGATTGTTCCATGCTATTATATTATCAACCTTGGATGTTTTATATGCATTCATATGCTATTTTATATGATTTTTGGGACTAACCTATTAACCTAGAGCCTAGTGCCATGTTCGATTTTTTTCCTTGTTTTTGAGTATCGCAGAAAAGGAAAACCAAACGGAGTCCAAATGACCTAAAATTTCACGGAGATCATTTTTGGACCAGAAGAAGCCCACAGAGTATCGGAGATGGTCAAAAGAGTCCCGAGGCACCCACGAGGGTGGGGGCGCGCCCTACCCCCCTGGGCGCGCCCCCCTACCTCGTGGCCGCCTCGGGGACCCCCTGACTTGTTCCCGACTCCAACACCTCTTATATATAGCCAAACTTCCAAAAAGAAACCTAGATCAGGAGTTCTGCCGCCGCAAGCCTATGTAGCCACCGAAAACCAATCTAGACCCGTTCTGGCACCCTGCCGGAGGGGGGAATCCCTCTTCGGTGGCCATCTTCATCATCCCACCGCTCTCCATGACGAGGAGGGAGTAGTTCACCCTCGGGGCTGAGGGTATTTACCAGTAGCTATGTGTTTCATCTCTCTCTCTCTCTCGTGTTCTTGATTCGGAACGATCTTGATGTATCGCGAGATTTGCTATTATAGTTCGATCTTATGATGTTTCTCCCCCTCTATCTCCTTGTGATGAATTGAGTTTTCCCTTTAAAGTTATCTTATCGGATTGAGTCTTTAAGGATTTGAGAACACTTGATGTATGTCTTGCATGTGCTTATTTGTGGTGATAAGGGGATTTTCACGTAATCCACTTGATGTATGTTTTGGTGATCAACTTGCGAGTTCCGTGACCTCGTGAACTTATGCATAGGGGTTGACGCACGTTTTCGTCTTGACTCTCTGGTAGAAACTTTGGGGCACTCTTTGAAGTTCTATGTGTTGGTTGAATAGATGAATCTGAGATTGTGTGATGCATATCCTATAATCATACCCGCGAATACTTGAGGTGACATTGGAGTATCTAGGTGACATTAGGGTTTTGGTCTATTTGCGTCTTAAGGTGTTATTCTAGTGCGAACTCTAGGATAGATCGAACGGAAAGAATAGCTTCACGTTATTTTACTACGGACTCTTGAATAGATAGATCAGAAAGGATAACTTTGAGATGGTTTCGTACCCTACAATAATCTCTTCATTTGTTCTCCGCTATTGGTGACTTTGGAGTGACTCTTTGTTGCATGTTGAGGGATGATTATATGATCCAATTATGTTATTATTGTTGAGAGAACTTGCACTAGTGAAAGTATGAACCCTAGGCCTTGTTTCAACACATTGCAATACCGTTTATGCTTACTTTTATCATTAGTTACCTTGATATTTTTATATTTTCAGATTACAAAAACCTATATCTACCATCATTATTGCACTTGTATCACCATCTCTTCGCCGAACTAGTGCACCTATACAATTTACCATTGTATTGGGTGTGTTGGGGACACAAGAGACTCTTTGTTATTTGGTTGCAGGGTTATTTGAGAGAGATCATATTCATCGTACGCCTCCCACGGATTGATAAACCTTAGGTCATCCACTTTAGGGAAATTTTCTACTGTCCTACAAACCTCTGCACTTGGAGGCCCAACAACGTCTACAAGAAGAAGGTTGTGTAGTAGACATCAAGCTCTTTTCTGGCGCCGTTGCCGGAGAGGTTAGCGCTTGAAGGTATATCTTTAGATCTTGCAATCGAATCTTTTAGTTTCTTGTTTTATCACTAGTTTAGTCTATAAAAGAGAACTACAAAAAATGGAATTGAGGGTACCTCATATGCTTCATCTTTTTAATTTCTTTCATGAAAATAAGGATTTTGATAATTGTGCCAAAGTGTTCGAAGAAGAATGCATTATAATGTTTGGCACTAAATCTTTGTATGATGAGCATGATTGCAATGTTGTTAGTACGAACTGTTTGAATATCCATGATACTAATAAAGATTGCACTAGTCATGATGAAAATGTCTCTTATAAGCATGTCAATTATTGTGGAGTGCATAGAGTTTGCAAGTACACACCAAATAGGGAAGATAGATTTTGCAAGAGGCATAAGTATTTAGAAACTAAATGGTTGCAAGAGAGGCTAGATGTTTGTGCTGGAAATTTAAATTTTCTTAGCCATCCTTGTGAACTTTGCAATGGGCGTGGTCATTTGAATATCCAATGCAAATTGTTTCATGATCGAATCTTGTCCAAAATTTGTGATGACTTGATTTCCCTTGCACATCATAATGAACTTAGTTTGCTTTTGGGTTATGAAATGAAATGTATAATTAAGGATATTCCAAAATTTGCCCTCGATAATGTTCTTGATTTTGATCTAGAGGAAATTTATATATATTGTGCGGTGAATTGCATTGACAATCCTTATATTGCCAATTACATAAAAGGCAAGGAAACAAATGGAAGATTAAGAGAATACTAATGAAAGGGAAGATACTTCCCAATATCCACCTATTATTTCTTATGATGAATCAGGTAACGAGGAGGAGCCTTCTATTCAACCAATCTCATTAATAAGGAGCTCCAAAGAGAGGATTAAACCCACACATGATGTGGAGAAGAAAAAGAAAAGACGAAGAAGCAAAGGTAAAAAGGCATCCCTCTCAAATGATGTTGCTCCTACTACTCATTGTGATGATATTAGTTGCTATAATATTGGTGTTATCCATACTATTAATGATGGGAGTGATGATGCTTATGATATGAAAGTCCCAAGCTTAGGGATGCTATGTTTGATGAAAATGACATGTTTGAGAATTTATTTGCTACAATTAATGTTTATCCCAAGCTTGGGTATGATATGTTTTATGAAGATGATATTTTTAACCTCCCAAGTTTTGATGAGCAAATTTACTATGATGATAGCATGCCTCCTATTTATGATGATTATATTGATGAAAGTGGGTTCGAAAGAGTGTCAACTTAAGGAAGTAATGATCCCACTATTTTGTAGGATGTTGAATCTTATTGTGATAATTATAAAAGTGGATTTGGAGAGGTCATGACTTTATTTAGTAATGATTCCACTATCTTGGAAGAGGTTTCAATTGATTATGATGAGAACAAAGTTGCTACTTACGATGATTATTGTGATGACACTTATGCTATAAAAAGTAGTGATGTATTTATAAAACTTGTCATGATTATGATTACCATTTTTCTGAACATTACTCTTTTAATGTGGAAACAATTTCTAGTATTCGAGTTTCTTATGATACTCCCACTATTCCAAATGAGAAGAATTTTGCTTATGTGAAGAATAGTAGATTTTCTATGCTTGTAGATCATGAAAAGAATGCTTTATGTGATAGTTATATTGTTGAATTCATTCATGATGCTACTAAAAACTATTATGAGGGAGTAATATATGCTTGTGGGAGTTGCAATAATATCAAGTTTCCTCTATATGTGCTTAAAATCCGGAAGTTATGCTTGGTTTACCTTCCTATGCAAGTTGATTCTTGTTCCCATAAGTTGTTTGCTCACAAAATCCCTATGCATAGGAAGTGGGTTAGACTTAAATGTTCTAGTTATATTCTTCATGATGCTCTCTTTATGTTTCAATTCTTATCTTTTATGTGAGCAGCATTGAAATCATCATGCCTAGCTAGGGGCGTTAAACGATAGCGCTTGTTCGGAGGCAACCCAGTTTTATTTTTGTTCTTTGCTTTTTGCTCCTGTTTAGTAATAAATAATTCATCTAGACTCTGTTTAGATGTGTTTTTATGTTTTAATTAGTGTTTGTGACAAGTAGAACCTTTGGTAAGACTTGGGTGAAGTCTTTGCGATCTTACTGTAAAAAACAGAAACTTTTGCGCTCACGAGATTAGCTGCCATTTTACTGGAGAGTGCGATTAGGTTGATTATTTTTTGCAGATGATTAATCGAGAAATTCCTCAGGTCCACCAATTTATTTAAGAATTTTTTGAGTTCCAGAAGTATACGTTTGATACAAATTACTACAGACTGTTCTGTTTTTGACAGATTCTGTTTCTATGTGTTGTTTGCTTATTTTGATGAATCTATGAGTAGTATCGGAGGGTATGAACCATAGAGAAGTTGGAATACAGTAGATATTACACCAATATAAATAAATAATGAGTTCACAACAGTACCAAAAGTGGTGATTTATTTTCTTATACTAACGGAGCTTACAAGTTTTCTGTTAAGTTTTGTGTTGTGAAGTTTTCAAGTTTTGGGTAAAGATTCGGTGGACTATGGAATAAGGAGTGGCAAGAGCCTAAGCTTGGGGATTCCCATGGAACCCCAAGGTAATATTCAAGGACAACCAAGAGCCTGAGCTTGTGGATGCCTCGGATGGCATCCCCTCTTTCGTCTTCATTCATCGATAACTTTAATTGGAGCTATATTTTTATTCACCACATGATATGTGTTTTGCTTGGAGCGTCATTTTATTTTCTTTTGCTTTGCTTGATGTTTGAGTAAAATACCAAGATCTGAGATTCTTAAATGTTAGAGAGTCTTCACATAGTTGCATAATTATTCAACCACTCATTGATCTTCACTTATATCTTTCGGAGTGGTTTGTCATTTGCTCTAGTGCTTCACTTATATCTTTTTAGAGCATGGTGTTGGTTTTATTTTATAGAAATAGATGAACTCTCATGCTTCACTTATATTATTTTGAGAGTCTTTTAGAACAACATGGTAATTTTCTTTGGTTATGAATTTAGTCCTAATATGATGGGCATTGATACGTCTCCCACGTATCTATAATTTTTGATTGCTCCATGCAATATTATCTTCTGTTTTGGACATTATTGGGCTTTATTATACACTTTTATATTATTTTTGGGACTAACCTACTAACCGGAGGGCCAGCCCAGAATTGATGGTTTTTTGCCTATTTTAGGGTTTTGAAGAAAAGGAATATCAAACGGAGTCCAAACAGAATGAAACCTTCGGGAACATGGTTTTCTCACCGAACATGATCCACCAGACTTGGACACTACGTCAAGAAACCAACAAGGAGGCCACGAGGTAGGGGGCGCGCCTACCCCCCCCCCAAGCGCGCCCCCCCCCCCCATGCGCCCCCTGTTGCTCCACCGACGTACTTCTTCCTCCTATATATACCTACGTACCCACAAACGATCAGATACGGATCCAATACCCTAATTCCACCGCCGTAACTTTCTATATCCACGAGATCCCATCTTGGGGCCTGTTCCGGAGCTCCGCCAGAGGGGTCATCGATCACGCAGGGCTTCTACATCAACACCATAGCCTAACCGGAGGACCGGAGGCCAGCTCAGAATTGATGTTTTTTGCCTATTTTAGGGTTTGAAGAAAAGAAATATCAAACGGAGTCCAAACGGAATGAAACCTTCGGGAACGGTTTTCTCACGAACATGATCCACGGAGACTTGGACCCTACGTCAAGAAACAAAGGAGGAGGCCACGAGGTAGGGGGGCGCCCCTCCCCCCCAGGCGCGCCCTCCACCCTCATGCGCCCCCCTGTTGCTCCACCGACGTACTTCTTCCTCCTATATATACCTACGTACCCACAAACGATCAGATACGGATCCAATACCCTAATTCCACCGCCGTAACTTTCTATATCCACGAGATCCCATCTTGGGGCCTGTTCCGGAGCTCCGCCAGAGGGGTCATCGATCACGCAGGGCTTCTACATCAACACCATAGCCTCTCCGATGAAGTGTGAGTAGTTTACCTCAGACCTATGGGTCCATAGTTATTAGCTAGATGGCTTCTTCTCTCTTTTTGGATCTCAATACAAAGTTCTCCCCCTCTCTTGTGGAGATCTATTTGATATAATCTTGTTTTGCGGTGTGTTTGTTGAGATTGATGAATTGTGGGTTTATGATCAAGATTATCTATGAACAATATTTGAATCTTCTCTGAATTCTTTTATGTATGATTGGTTATCTTTGCAAGTCTCTTCGAATTATCAGTTTGGTTTGGCCTACTAGATTGATCTTTCTTGCAATGGGAGAAGTGCTTAGCTTTGGGTTCAATCTTGCGGTGTCCTTTACCAGTGACAGTAGGGGCAGCAAGGCACGTATTGTATTGTTGCCATCGAGGATAACAAGATGGGGTTTTATCATATTGCATGAATTTACCCCTCTACATCATGTCATCTTGCTTAAGGTGTTACTCTGTTTCTGTTTTCATGAACTTAATACTCTAGATGCATGCTGGATAGCGGTCGATAAGTGGAGTAATAGTAGTAGATGCAGGCGGGAGTCGGTCTACTTGTCTCGGACGTGATGCCTATACACATGATCATACCTAGATATTCTCATAACTATTCTCAATTCTGTCAATTGCTCAACAGTAATTTGTTCACCCACCGTAAAATACTTATGCTCTTAAGAGAAGCCACTAGTGAAACCTATGGCCCCCGGGTCTATCTTCATCATATTAAATCTTCCAATACTTAGTTATTTTCTTTGCTTTTATTTTACTTTGAATCTTTATCATAAAAATACCAAAAATATTATCTTATCATATCTATCAGATCTCACTCTCGTAAGTGACCGTGTAGGGATTGACAACCCCTTATCACGTTGGTTGTGAGGATTTATTTGTTTTGTGCAGGTGCGAGGGACTCACGCGTAGCCTCCTACTGGATTGGTACCTTGGTTCTCAAAAACTAAGGGAAATACTTACGCTACTTTGCTGCACCACCCTTTCCTCTTCAAGGGAAAACCAACGCAAGTGCTCAAGAGGTAGCAGGCATCCAAGAGGGATATAATAAAAACTTTCATATGAAGTGCATTGAATACTATGAGAAGTTTGATACTTGATGATTGTTTTGAGATATGAAGATGGTAATATTAGAGTCGTGCTAGTTGAGTAGTTGTGAATTTGATAAATACTTGTGTTGAAGTTTGCAAGTCTCGTAGCATGCACGTATGGTAACCGTTGTGTGACAAATTTGAAGCATGAAGTGTTCTTTGATTGCCTTCCTTATGAGCGGCGGTCGGGGACGAGCGATGGTCTTTTCCTACTAATCTATCCCCCTAGGATCATGCACGTAGTGCTTGGTTTTTGATGACTTGTAGATTTTTGCAATAAGTATGTGAGTTCTTTTTGACTAATGTTGAGTCCATGGATTATACGCACTCTCACCCTTCCATCATTGCTAGCCTCCTCGGTACCGTGCATTGCCTTTCTCACCTCAAGAGTTGGTGCAAACTTCGCAGGTGCATCCAAACCCCGTGATATGATACGCTCCGTCACACATAAACCTCCTTATATCTTCCTCAAAACAGCCACCATACCTACCTATTATGGCATTTCCATAGCCATTCCGAGATATATTGCCATGCAACTTTCCACCATTTTTTTCATCATGACACACATCATCATTGTCATTGCCTTGCATGATCATGTAGTTGACATCGTATTTGTGGCAAAGCCACCATGAATAATTTATCATAAATGTCACTCTTGATTCATTGCCCATCCCGGTACACCGCCGAAGGCATTCATATAGAGTCATACTTTGTTCTAGTATCGAGTTGTAATCTTTGGGTTGTAAATAAATAGAAGTGCGATGATCATCGTTAATAGAGCATTGTCCCAAAAAAAGAAAAAAGAAAGGCCAAAAAAGAGGGGAAAATACAAATAAAAAAGAAATAAAAGGGGACAATGCTACTATCCTTTTTTTCCACACTTGTGCTTCAAAGTAGCACCATGATCTTCATGATAGAGAGTCTCTTATGTTGTCACTTTCATATACTAAGTGGGAATTTTTCATTACAGAACTTGGCTTGTATATTCCAACAATGGGCTTCCTCAAATGCCCTAGGTCTTCGTGAGAAGGCAAGTTGGATGCACACCCACTTAGTTTCTTTTTGTTGAGCTTTCATACATTTATAGCTCTAGTGTATCCGTTGCATGGCAATCCCTACTCCTCGCATTGACATCAATTGATGGGCATCTCCATAGCCCGTTGATTAGCCGCGTCAATGTGAGACTTTCTTTTTTTGTCTTCTCCACACAACCCCCATCATTATATTCTATTCCACGCATAGTGCTATGTCCATGGCTCACGCTCATGTATTGCGTGAAAGTTGAAAAAAGTTTGAGATTACTAAAGTATGAAACAGTTGCTTGGCTTGTCATCGGGTTTGTGCATGATGGGAGCATTTTTGTGTGACGAAAATGAAGCATAGCCAAACTATATGATTTTGTAGGGATAAGCTTTCTTTGGCCATGTTATTTTGAGAAGACATGACTGCTTAGTTAGTTTGCTTGAAGTATTATTATTGTTATGTCAATATTAAACTTTTGTCTTGAACCTTATGGATCTGAATATTCTTGCCACAATAAAGAGGATTACACAGATAAAGATGTTAGGTAGCATTATTCCACATGAAAAATTCTGTTTTTATCATTTACCTACTCGAGGACGAGCAGGAATTAAGCTTGGGGATGCTTGATACGTCTCCAACGTATCTATAATTTTTTTATTGTTCCATGCTATTATATTATCAACATTGGATGTTTTATATGAATTTATATGCTATTTTATATGATTTTTGGGACTAACCTATTAACCTAGAGCCTAGTGCCCGATTCTATTTTTTTTCCTAGTTTTTGAGTATCGCAGAAAAGGAAAACCAAACGGAGTCCAATTGACCTGAAATTTCACGGAGATCATTTTTGGACCAGAAGAAGCCCACAGAGTATCGGAGATGGGCCAAAAGAGTCCCGAGGCACCCACGAGGGTGGGGCGCACCCTACCCCCCTGGGCGCACCCCCCTACCTCGTGGCCGCCTCGGGGACCCCCTGACTTGTTCCCGACTCCAACACCTCTTATATATACCCAAACTTCCAGAAAGAAACCTAGATCGGGAGTTCCGCCGCCACAAGCCTATGTAGCCACCGAAAACCAATCTAGACCCGTTCCGGCACCCTGCCGGAGGGGGGAATCCCTCTCCGGTGACCATCTTCATCATCCCGGAACTCTCCATGATGAGGAGGGAGTAGTTCACCCTCGGGGCTGAGGGTATGTACCAGTAGCTATGTGTTTCATCTCTCTATCTCGTGTTCTTGATTCGGAACGATCTTGATGTATCGCGAGCTTTGCTATTATAGTTGGATCTTATGATGTTTCTCCCCCTCTATCTCCTTGTGATGAATTGAGTTTTCGCTTCGAAGTTATCTTATCGGATTGAGTCTTTAAGGATTTGAGAACACTTGATGTATGTCTTGCATGTGCTTATCTGTGGTGACAATGGGATATTCACATGATCCACTTGATGTATGCTTTGGTGATCAACTTGCGAGTTCCGTGAGCTCGTGAACTTATGCATAGGGGTTGGCGCATGTTTTCGTCTTGACTCTCCGGTAGAAACTTTGGGGCACTCTTTGAAGTTCTTTGTGTTGGTTGACTAGATGAATCTGAGATTGTGTGATGCATATCGTATAATCATACCCGCGGATACTTGAGGTGACATTGGAGTATCTAGGTGACATTAGGGTTTTGGTTGATTTGCGTCTTAAGGTGTTATTCTAGTACGAACTCTAGGATAGATCAAACGGAAAGAATAGCTTCATGTTATTGTACTACGGACTCTTGAATAGATAGATCAGAAAGGATAACTTTGAGGTGGTTTCGTACCCTACAATAATCTCTTCGTTTGTTCTCCGCTATTTGTGACTTTGGAATGACTCTTTGTTGCATGTTGAGGGGTAATTATATGATCCAATTATGTTATTATTGTTGAGAGAACTTGCAGTAGTGAAAGTATGAACCCTAGGCCTTGTTTCAACACATTGCAATACCGTTTGTGCTTACTTTTATCATTAGTTACATTGCTATTTTTATATTTTCAGATTACAAAAACCTATATCTACCATCATTATTGCACTTGTATCACCATCTCTTCGCCGAACTAGTGCACCTATACAATTTACCATTGTATTGGGTGTGTTGGGGACACAAGAGACTCTTTGTTATTTGGTTGCGGGGTTGTTTGAGAGAGACCATATTCATCGTACGCCTCCCATGGATTGATAAACCTTAGGTCATCCACTTTAGGGAAATTTTCTACTGTCCTACAAACCTCTGCACTTGGAGGCCCAACAACGTCTACAAGAAGAAGGTTGTGTAGTAGACATCAAGCTCTTTTCTGGCGCCGTTGCCGGAGAGGTTAGCGCTTGAAGGTATATCTTTAGATCTTGCAATCAAATCTTTTATTTTATTGTTTTATCACTAGTTTAGTCTATAAAAGAGAACTACAAAAAATGGAATTGAGGGTACCTCATATGCTTCATCTTTTTAATTTCTTTCATGAAAATAAGTATTCCGATAATTGGGCCAAAGTGTTAGAAGAAGAATGCATTATAATGTTCGGCACTAAACCTTTGCATGATGAGCATGATTGCAATGTTGTTAGTACGAACTCTTTGAATATACATGGTACTAATAATGATTGCACTAGTCATGATGAAAATGTCTCTTATAAGCATGTCAATTATTGTGGAGTGCGTAGAGTTTGCAAGTACACACCAAATAGGGAAGATAGATTTTGCAAGAGGCATAAGTATTTAGAAACTAAATGGTTGCAAGAAAGGCTAGATGTTTGTGCTGGAAATTTAAATTTTCTTAGCCATCCTTGTGAAGTTTGCAATGAGCGTTGTCATTTGAATATCCAATGCAAATTGTTTCATGATCGAATCGTGTCCAAAATTTGTGATGACTTGATTTCCCTTGTGCATCATAATGAACTTAGTTTGCTTTTGGGTTATGAAATGAAATGTATAATTAAGGATATTCCAAATTTTGCTCTTGATAATGTTCTTGATTTTGATCTAGAGGAAATTTATATGTATTGTGCAGTGAATTGCATTGACAATCCTTATATTGCCAATTACATAAAAGATAAGAAAACAAATAGAAGATGAAGAGAATACTAATGAAAGGGAAGAGACTTCCCGATATCCTCCTATTATTTCTTATGATGAATCAGGTAACGAGGAGGAGCCTTCTATTCAACCAATCTCATTAATAAGGAGCTCCAAAAAGAGGATTAAACCCACACATGATGTGGAGAAGAAAAAGAAAAGACGAAGAAGCAAAGGTAAAAAGGCATCCCTCTCAAATGATGTTGCTCCTACTACTCATTGTGATGATATTAGTTGCTATAATATTGGTGTTATCCATACTATTAATGATGGGAGTGATGATGCTTATGATATGAAAGTCCCAAGCTTAGGGATGCTATGTTTGATGAAAATGACATGTTTGAGAATTTATTTGCTACAATTAATGTTTATCCCAAGCTTGGGTATGATATGTTTTATGAAGATGATATTTTTAACCACCCAAGTTTTGATGAGCAAATTTACTATGATGATAGCATGCCTCCTATTTATGATGATTATATTGATGAAAGTGGGTTCGGAAGAGTGTCAACTTAAGGAAGTAATGATCCCACTATTTTGTAGGATGTTGAATCTTATTGTGATAATTATAAAAGTGGATTTGGAGATGTCATGACTTTATTTAGTAATGATTCCACTATCTTGGAAGAGGTTTCAATTGATTATGATGAGAACAAAGTTGCTACTTACGATGATTATTGTGATGACACTTATGCTATAAAAAGTAGTGATGTAGTTATAAAACTTGTCATGATTATGATTACCCTTTTTCTGAACATTACTCTTTCAATGTAGAAACAATTTCTAGTATTCGAGTTTCTTATGATACTCCCACTATTCCAAATGAGAAGAATTTTGCTTATGTGAAGAATAGTAGATTTTCTATGCTTGTAGATCATGAAAAGAATGCTTTATGTGATAGTTATATTGTTGAATTCATTCATGATGCTACTGAAAACTATTATGAGGGAGTAATATATGCTTGTGGGAGTTGCAATAATATCAAGTTTCCTCTATATGTGCTTAAAATCCGGAAGTTATGCTTGGTTTACCTTCCTATGCAAGTTGATTCTTGTTCCCATAAGTTGTTTGCTCACAAAATCCCTATGCATAGGAAGTGGGTTAGACTTAAATGTTCTAGTTATATTCTTCATGATGCTCTCTTTATGTTTCAATTCTTATCTTTTATGTGAGCAGCATTGAAATCATCATGCCTAGCTAGGGGCGTTAAACGATAGCGCTTGTTCGGAGGCAACCCAGTTTTATTTTTGTTCTTTGCTTTTTGCTCCTGTTTAGTAATAAATAATTCATCTAGACTCTGTTTAGATGTGTTTTTATGTTTTAATTAGTGTTTGTGACAAGTAGAACCTTTGGTAAGACTTGGGTGAAGTCTTTGCGATCTTACTGTAAAAAACAGAAACTTTTGCGCTCACGAGATTAGCTGCCATTTTACTGGAGAGTGCGATTAGGTTGATTATTTTTTGCAGATGATTAATCGAGAAATTCCTCAGGTCCACCAATTTATTTAAGAATTTTTTGAGTTCCAGAAGTATACGTTTGATACAAATTACTACAGACTGTTCTGTTTTTGACAGATTCTGTTTCTATGTGTTGTTTGCTTATTTTGATGAATCTATGAGTAGTATCGGAGGGTATGAACCATAGAGAAGTTGGAATACAGTAGATATTACACCAATATAAATAAATAATGAGTTCACAACAGTACCAAAAGTGGTGATTTATTTTCTTATACTAACGGAGCTTACAAGTTTTCTGTTAAGTTTTGTGTTGTGAAGTTTTCAAGTTTTGGGTAAAGATTCGGTGGACTATGGAATAAGGAGTGGCAAGAGCCTAAGCTTGGGGATTCCCATGGAACCCCAAGGTAATATTCAAGGACAACCAAGAGCCTGAGCTTGTGGATGCCTCGGATGGCATCCCCTCTTTCGTCTTCATTCATCGATAACTTTAATTGGAGCTATATTTTTATTCACCACATGATATGTGTTTTGCTTGGAGCGTCATTTTATTTTCTTTTGCTTTGCTTGATGTTTGAGTAAAATACCAAGATCTGAGATTCTTAAATGTTAGAGAGTCTTCACATAGTTGCATAATTATTCAACCACTCATTGATCTTCACTTATATCTTTCGGAGTGGTTTGTCATTTGCTCTAGTGCTTCACTTATATCTTTTTAGAGCATGGTGTTGGTTTTATTTTATAGAAATAGATGAACTCTCATGCTTCACTTATATTATTTTGAGAGTCTTTTAGAACAACATGGTAATTTTCTTTGGTTATGAATTTAGTCCTAATATGATGGGCATTGATACGTCTCCCACGTATCTATAATTTTTGATTGCTCCATGCAATATTATCTTCTGTTTTGGACATTATTGGGCTTTATTATACACTTTTATATTATTTTTGGGACTAACCTACTAACCGGAGGGCCAGCCCAGAATTGATGGTTTTTTGCCTATTTTAGGGTTTTGAAGAAAAGGAATATCAAACGGAGTCCAAACAGAATGAAACCTTCGGGAACATGGTTTTCTCACCGAACATGATCCACCAGACTTGGACACTACGTCAAGAAACCAACAAGGAGGCCAC
>NC_053027.1:398819179-398831871 GCF_003073215.2 Triticum urartu | reverse complement strand
CTGTAGGATAAGATGATACTGAACTTGGACATAGAATAGATGATTCAAGGAATATATGACTCTGCAGAGTTTGTACAAAAATTTCCCACAGCCAACGGATTTCCGTAGTCACGAAGGACTAGTTCCGTTTACGGTATTTCGGAAGAAAACACAGCTAACCAGTACACACCCATCCTACCTCTCGATGCTAGGAATCACCCTAGACATCGTCCAAGAAAAACTTTTGAGACGGGGAGATCACAATCTCGAATAGCATGGGATCAAATTTATATACGCGCGCTCTAAGGGGTGCCCCCCTCTCGGTCCCAACCGGAAACACCCATGCCCCCTGACCGGATGACTGGCTTTAATCCAGGGCCATGGAACCATCATCCCGGCCTCTCCTTTTGGTGTGTACCAGGAAAGCGGTTTGCAACTTACTAAGCCATATTCCTTGCGGAAAACATGTGGTAGTACAGGGAAGGAAATGGGAGGAACTGGACCGATACGGTTTGACACTGCAGTCACATAGTCTGGCATAAGACTGGCATGCTACAACACTGCCATCTTACCCATCCTCATGCCAACACATGGCCATTCATATCACATCCATCCACTTATGGATCATCGAACTCACTTACCTCAACAATGCATGGAAATAACGTTCATCGGTATGCTCAACAACATGCCATGAGACTAACTAAATGCAAAACATGCCAAGACACTCATCATATCAAAAGTTCAAACATGCTTGCCTGGTTCGGAGTAGTCGGAGCCTAGCTCGGTGAAGTTTGCGGTCCCGTCACCTCCTTCGGTATCTACGGTATAAAGAAAATATATGCGCTATCGTAAATACCACGAGGTGCACAAAAAGTATTCCAAATTTTTTTCAAATAAATATGATAAAAAACTAGACAAAAATCTGAAGAGAACAGAAAAAGAATCAATCAAAAATATTATTCTGTTTAAAAGTTATAAAGGTTTTTGTCCAGGGACTCATCTGTAATGAAACAGAAAGTTCCCAGGGGCTAGCTCATAAAAACAGAAAACGTTCCATAGAATATACGCCAGCCCAGAGGGGAAAGCGCATTTTGCCCGAAGGCGCTTCCAGAAAACGATTCAATAGAGAGGGCAGAGAGGCTGACGGTGGGGTCCCACTCGTCAGGTTTAAACTTTCAAATGGGGGGGGGGACGAAGCTCGTCGGCGCCCGAGAGCCGCGGTGGTCGCCGGCGGCGATCCACGGTGAGGCAGGGGGGTCGGGGGGGACCTCCGGGGTCAGGGCTCCTTCCCGCGTCGGTTGGTGGTGGTGGTGGTCGCCGGCGAGTACCACGTCGACGGCGAGCTTTGCTCCGGCGGACGGTGGCTCGGGTGGTCGAGGGACTCGTCGGAGAGAGCTGCGAAGGACAAATTTATGCTGGCGTTAGCTTACTGGGTACTAGAGGGAGTAACTGACGGGATTTGGGCGCCGGAGACGGCCTCACCGGAGCGAATCGTGGTGGAGGCCGAGGCGGATCGGGGCGGCCGGAGTTGGGGGAGGAGACCTCCTCGAGGTCCTCCGGGTGGCTTGGCAGAGCCTTGGTGAGGTGTGGTGATGATGCGTGCACGAGGGTGAGCTCGGGATCCCTTTATATAGGTGGTCCGAGGTGGTGGCCGTGAACGGGGGTCTCCGGTGACGATTACGGCGGTGCAGGGCTTGGTCGGGGTAATTACGACGTTGTGCGTCATCGTGGAGGTCCACGGTTCCGTTTTGGTGCTAATCGAGCTGGAGTGGTGCTTTGGGGGTGAGTTCGACAGAACGGGGCGGCGCGGGCCCGTCGGCGGCAGGGAGCGCGTCCCGTGCTTGCCGGCCACGGTGGCGGTGCCACGGGCGTGCGCTGGCACGCATGAGGCCACGCGGAGAGCAGAGGGGCATGGGCGGCGCGGAACGGCGTTGAGCCGCCGTTCTTGTCCCCTGTCGGCTGTAACGGGGTCTCGGTCGCCGCAAGACACGCCGGCGCGGGCGGCCAGGGGCGCCACCGACGCCGGGAAGACGCCAAGCGCGCGTGCGGGGGTGCTGGCCAGGGAGAATAGGCCGCGCACAACGCGCCAAGCGCACTGTCGACGCGTGAGTGAAGCCGACGGACGAAAAACAACACTGAAATCTGAATTTACTGAATTTGCAAAGGAACAGTACAGCTCAGGTGTTCGACAGAATGTTTTTGGCCTCTGGGGATTTTTCCTTGAGCTGATTTTTGGTGGAGTGGCTACTCATTGCTCCAGTAGGCTGCCTGAATTTTGGTGGAATTTTTGGAGAAGTGTAGATATGAATTTCACCAAATTTGGCAAATCTGGTCCAAACTTGCAGAGACTGAATTTTGAAAATTTTGAAAAGGGGAGGAGTGGGTCAAGATGGTTCTGGGTTGTGGATGCTAAGGACAATCCAGAGGAGTTGGTTTTAGGTCAAAAATCAAATGCAATAGGGTACTTGCTTTGAAAACCACTCAGGCTCCAAATAATTTGCAGAAATGGTTTTGAGGGAAAAATAATTAGAATAAAATCCAAAACTTGCTTGGTTGAGTTGGAACAGAGAACTTAGGTTGATTACAAGGAGGAGGGAAGGTTTTGGAGGGGTCTTATCACATGGGCAAAAATACAAAGATCATGGGTGGTTTCTAGGATATGAAAATCCAAATTTTCATAGAGTTTCTTTTTAAGAGAAAAAGATTAAAACTCCCAAAATAATTTGAGGGGGAACCAACAGAGAAGAAATTTCAAAAGATCAAACACCATAGTTTTGAAGAAAAATAAAATCCTTGCCAAAGAAAAGGAAGTTTTTAAGATGAAGGATTTCTGGAAAAGAAATTTTTAAATGCCCTCAAAAAGAATTCAACAAGGTTTTTGATGAAAACCAATTAAAATTTTTGGGAGTGGTCACATCTTGCCGTGGCCATAAGACTGCGTTGAAAACGCTTTTGCTCGACGGGATCCTCTGGCACGACGAATTCGTCGTCGTCGAGGCTTGCCTCGTCTTCGGAGGGAGGCATATAATTATCGTCCTCGACCTTTCTATCTGCCGCTCTCTCATGAGGGCTGGTTTCTCCATCCTCCTGTGCTAAATCTTGCTGGAGGGGGTTTTGTTCGGTGCTTTCCGGAGTATTATTATCTCCCGTGCTGGAATCACCTTGTTTGTTTTGGCGGGATTTTGAGCGGCGCTGCTGACGCCGGCGCTTAGGCTGTTTCTTGGAGGGGTCATCCTCCGTTGTTCCATCGCCATCTCCCTCTTTTGGGGTGTCCACCATGTATATGTCATATGATGAGGTGGCTTTCCAGGGCCTAGTAGGCGCTGGTTCTTCATCATCTCCTTCATCGGCGTCCATACCGTCGTTGTCTTCGGAGTCGAAGTCGAGCATGTCGGTTAAGTCGTCGACAGTGGCTACAAAGTGGGTGGTGGGTGGGCTTTGAATTTCTTCATCGTCCGTACCCCAACCTTGCTGACCGTAGTCCGGCCAGGGATCTCCTGATAAAGAGAGAGACTTCAGTGACATCAGGATATCGCCGAAAGGCGAGTGCTGAAAAATGTCTGCGGCAGTGAACTCCATGATCGGCGCCCAATCGGATTCGATTGGCAGGGGCGCGGAGGGTTCGGAGTCCGGTGAGGAGTCCGGCTCCTTGGGAGTCACGAGTTCTCGCAGAGTACGGGGCTGGTGCTTGGCTCAATCGCCGTTGGGGTCGCAGCCCCCGAGGTGGCGTCCAACCACCCATCCTCGATCGGCGCAGTTGGCTCCGAATTAAGGGTCGGAGCCGATGCGGGTGCGGCCTCCAGGGCACTGTTCGGCGGCAGAGCTAGATCATGCTCGTCGTGACAGTGCGGCGCGCTCGGCAGTGGCTCGAATCCGTCGAAGATCAAGTCCCCGCGGATGTCAGCCGTGTAGTTTAAACTTCCAAATCTGACCTGACGGCCAGGGGCGTAGCTTTCGATCTGCTCCAGACGGCCAAGCGAATTGGCCCGCAGTGCGAAGCCGCCGAAGATGAAGATCTGTCTGGGGAGGAAGGTCTCACCCTGGACTGCATCTCTATCGATGATCGTAGGAGACATCGAGCCTGACGGCGACGACACAGAGGAACTCTCAGTGAAAGCACCAATGTCGGTGTCAAAACCGGCGGATCTCGGGTAGGGGGTCCCGAACTATGCGTCTAGGCCGGATGGTAACAGGAGGCAAGGGACACGAAGTTTTACCCAGGTTTGGGCCCTCTCGATGGAGGTAAAACCCTATGTCCTGCTTGATTAATATTGATGATATGGGTAGTACAAGAGTAGATCTACCACGAGATCGAGGAGGCTAAACCCTAGAAGCTAGTCTATGGTATGATTGTTGATGTGTACGTTGTCCTACGGACTAAAACCCTCCGGTTTATATAGACACCGGGTAGGGTTAGGGTTACATAGAGTCGGTTACAATGGTAGGAGATCTACATATCCGTATCGCCAAGCATGCCTTCCACGCCAAGGAAAGTCCCTTCCGGACACGGGACGGAGTCTTCAATCTTGTATCTTCATAGTCCAGGAGTCCGGCTGAAGGTATAGTCTGGCTATCGGAACACCCCCTAATCCAGGACTCCCTCAGGCACCCTCAAGAACATCTTCAAAGTAGTGCTCGGCAGCCTTTCGACCTATAGTCGAATCCCGCGTTGCAACATTGGTAGCATCCATCTTCGCCCAATATGCCTTAACACGGGCAAAGGCCATCCGTGCGCCCTCTATGCAAGCCGACCTCCTCATCGCATCAATGCGCGGCACCACATCAAGGACCTGCTGCACCAAGCTGAAATAGCTGTTCGGTTTTGACCTTCCCGGCCACAGCTGATCCACAACAGACCTCATAGAAAGTCCGGACAACCTGTTTAGTTCGGCCCATTCGGCTAATTGGTCGGTCAATGAAAGTGGACGCTGGAATGGAATTGTCTCCAAAACAGCCGGTCTACTCCACGATCTGTCTGACCCTGGAATTACTTGGCCGCATCGGCAGCGCTCGCCGCCAAATCCATATACACATCCTCCGAACTCCACAGCCGATCCAGAGGGGCATACCGTGGATCTCCGAATTTCCTCCGCAACATAAAGGATTTCCCAGCTACAATATCCCCGGCTTCCCGCAGCTCCTCCTTCTTTGCCCTCATAGCAGAGCGGAGATCCTTTTTCGTCGCAGCAGCCTTTTCAAGGTCCGATGCCTTCGCTTGGTTTTCTTTTCAAGAACCCGGCAACGGTCGGCGGCGGCTTTTAATTCTATAGCCATCTTGGCCATCTTGTCTCGGTCTCGCCATGCGCGGCCTTCTCGGCTTGCAACTCTTCGGCCGCCTTCAAGCAGCCGCATTACCCAACCTCGCTTGTTCCTTGGCTCGGGCAAGTTCCCGCAAGGCTTCAACAGTGGCAGCTCCATCTGCAGTCACAACATATTAAAGATACTGGCATCATGCTGCTCTTCCTATGTGGCGTTTACCAGATAACGACACTTACCCTGCGCCTCGTAAAGCCTTTTGTTAACAAGCTTGATGTCGGCGTCTGCCGCATCCAACTGCCGTTCTAAATGGGCAAACTCGCTAGTCCGGCTAGCCACCGGCTTCCATCACCTGCACATAGAGGCAGTATGGTTATTACCTGGGAATATGATCCTCTGTTCGTCGTCGTTTTGCAACAACAACCAGAGTCTCAGGGGCTACTATCTACACAGGGCACACCTAGCATGTGCAGGACTATCATACATTCTTTTACGTACCTCAAAGCCTGTCAGTAGACTCGATAAAAGCTTCATGCAATCCGCTTTCGGCGGACGATATTCTCTCCATCACCGTATTCATCAGCACATGTGTTCATCTGAGATGGCGCTCGCCCCACCAACTCCCTCAGAACATCCGATCGCACACTAGACGGTCGGACTCTTTTGTCTGCTCTCTTCGGGAGCCGGACAATGGGAGCTTCGGGGGTCAATGGGATTATCTTCTGGCCTCACCGGACTCGGAGGCCCTCCGCGACGACACTTCAGGGTCGCCCGCTTTCCGGAGCGGAGGAGTCCGGAGGAGGCGTTCGCTCTCCATCATCTCTGGAAGAAGATCCCCGAAGATGAGCTCATTTGAGATGGGCTAAGGCCCGAACTGCAAAATATATGCGGTGGTTATTTTCTCAGAAGAAAAAGATGGCATATCTGTACTATTAAAAGTATTTCGGGTCACTTACAACTCGCGGGAAAATTGATCCCCCCGCGGACTTTTGTGCGGAAACGGCGCCCCCCGAGGTAGGACCCTCTGTGGGAGACTTCTTCTCCCGTTTGGAAGCTTCGGCTTCCGAATCCCCGGGCGCAGTCCTTTTCCTCTTTATGTCATCTTCCTTCATGGAGACGCTCGCTCCCTCGGCTAGAATGGGTAGCGTGGGGCCGCGTCCGCCTGCATTATCCTCCACAGTATCTTCCTTCAAGGGCTCCGGGCAAGGTGCGGTCTGGAGCATCTTTTCAATACCGAATTTTTCAAACCCTCAGAAGGGGGTGAACACCGAATCAACTTCTCCTTTGTTAGCCAGTCCTGGTCAAAAAGGAAACTTTCAGAAATAACTTCGTAACAAAGGAGAGATAGTATGCTCGGCCGGAAGATGCCTTACCTGTTCGGCGGTGCGGTTACTACTCAGGCCCATGTCCTTGGTGATTTCCGGACACTCCACCTGAGGTCCGAAGAATGACTTGTACATCTCCTCATGTGTCAGGCCAAGGAAATTTTGAATGGCAGCGGTCCCTTGGGATTGAACTCCCACAGACGAAGAGGCTGGCGTTTACAAGGCTGGACTTGACGAACCAGCATAACCTGTATTACCGCAACCAAACTGAAATCTCCATTGAAGAGATCTCGAATGCGGCTTTGCAGTATAGGCACGTCCTTGGCTGGCCCCCAGCTCAGACCTCTGCTGATCCATGAAATCAGCTGTGGCGGGGGGCCCGAGCGGAAAACAGGGGGGCGCCCACTTGGCACTTCTAGGAGCCGTGATGTAGAACCACTCATGTTGCCATAGTTCAGACACCTCTGGGATGGAACCTTTGGGCCACGGAGCTCCCGTCATCTTGCGTATTGAGGCACCTCCACACGCTGCATGTTGCCCCTCGACCATCTTCGGCTTCACTTCAAAGGTCTTGAGCCATAGGCCAAAGTGAGGGGTAACCCGGAGGAAGGCCTCGCACACGACAATAAATGTCGTGATATGAAGAAAGGAGTCCGAAGCTAGATCATGAAAGTCTAGCCCGTAGTAAAACATCAAACCCCTTACGAAAGGATCCAGAGCAAGGCCTAGACCTCGGAGGAAGTGGGAGACGAACACGATGTTCTCATTGGGTTCAGGGTGGGGACGGCCTGCCCTCGGGGAGGCAGCCGATGCAAAATCTCGGCGGTCAGATATCTGGCCTCCCTCAACTTTTTGATGTCTTCTTCCGTGACGGAGGAATGCACCCATCGGCATTGAAGGCTAGATCCGGACATGACTGAAGGTTCAGAGCACCTGACCTGAACTTCGGGCGTTCGAGCTTGAGGTGGGGGAAGGATTCGATTGAGCAAGGGAGGGAAAAATAAAAGCCTTGTCCCCTTTATAAAGAGGGTGAATATCAAGTGTCCTCTCCGTGTCCGTTTGGACTTGCCTATAATCTAGGAGTCCTAGAAGCGGTTGGGTTACCCACGCCCGTATTGATGAGAATCCCGGAATAAGGGGACACGATCTCTGCTTTAACAAGACGTGCCAAGGAAACCGCCTCGCATGACGCGCTGAGGCGGGGTAATAAAACGAGTCGGATAAAGGCTTGGCCGTGGTGTGTCACACTACGGAATACGTCAGCAGATTAGATTTGTGTAAATATTATACTCTCTATGGCGATATGTGGAAACTTATTTTGCAGAGCTGGACACTACCTTTGTGTTCAAAATCTTCTATGAAGTACTTGGAGGAGGAACCCGCCTTGCAATGCCGAAGACAATCTGCGCGCCGGACTCGTCGTCATTGAAGCCTGGTTCAGGGGCTACTGAGGGAGTCCTGGATTAGGGGGTGTTCGGATAGCCGGACTATACCTTCAGCCGGACTCCTGGACTATGAAGATACAAGATTGAAGACTCCGTCCCGTGTCCGGAAGGGACTTTCCTTGGCATGGAAGGCAAGCTTGGCGATACGGATATGAAGATCTCCTACCATTGTAACCGACTATATGTAACCCTAACCCTACCCGGTGTCTATATAAACCGGAGGGTTTTAGTCCGTAGGACAATGTACACATCAACAATCATACCATAGGCTAGCTTCTAGGGGTTAGCTTCCTCGATCTTGTGGTAGATCTACTCTTGTACTACCCATATCATCAATATTAATCAAGCAGGACGTAGGGTTTTACCTCCATCGAGAGGGCCCGAACCTGGGCAAAACTTCGTGTCCCTTGCCTCCTGTTACCATCCGGCCTAGACGCACAGTTCGGAACCCCCTACCCGAGATCCGCCGGTTTTGACACCGACAGCTACCTCTTGAGCATGTGTTGGTTTTCCCTTGAAGATGAAAAGGTGATGCAGCAAAGTAGCGTAAGTATTTCCCTCAGTTTTGAGAACCAAGGTATTAATCCAGTAGGAGAAAACACACAAGTCACCTAGTACCTGCACAAACAATCATGAACCTTGCAACCGACGCGATAAAAGGGGTTGTCAATCCCTTCACTGTCACTCACAAAAGTGAGATCTAATAAAGATAGTAAAGTAAATATTTTTGGTATTTTTGTTGTACAAATTGGAAAGTAAAGATTGCAAAATAGTAAACGAGATGAGATGTAAATAAAAGAGATGCAATATAATAAGAAAGAGACCCGGGGGCCATAGGTTTCACTAGTGTCTTCTCTGAAGATAGCATGTATTACGGTGGGTGAACAAATTACTGCCGAGCAATTGATAGAAAAGCGCATAGTTATGAAGATATCTAAGGCAATGATCTTGAATATAGGCATAACGTCCGTGTCAAGTAGATCAAAACGACTCCGCATCTACTACTATTACTCCACACATCGACCGCTATCTAGCATGCATCTAGAGTATTAAGTTCATAAGAATAGAGTAACGCATTAAGCAAGATGACATGATGTAGAGGGATAAACTCAAGAAATATGATATAAACCCCATCTTTTTATCCTCGATGGCAACAATACAATACGTGCCTTGCTGCCCTACTATCACTGGGAAAGGACACCGCAAAGATTGAACCCAAAGCTAAGCACTTCTCCCATTGCAAGAAAGATCAATCTAGTAGGCCAAACCAAACTAATAATTCGAAGAGACTTGCAAAGATAACCAATCATACATAAAAGAATTCAGAAGACTCAAATATTGTTCATAGACAAACTTGATCATAAACCCACAATTCATCGGTCTCAACAAACACACCGCAAAAGGCAATGGTGTTGATGTATAAGCCCTCCGTGATCGATTCCCCCTCCAACAGATCACCGGAAAAGGCCCCAAGATGGGATCTCACGGGTATAGAAGGTTGCGGTGGTGGAAAAGTGGTTTTGTGGCTCTCTGGGATGTTTCTAGGGTATAAGAGTATATATAGGCAAAAGAAGTAAGTCAGTGGAGCTACGAGGGGCCCACAAGGGTGGGGGCGCGTCTACCCCCCTGGGCGCGCCCTCCTGCATCGTGACCGCCTCGTGGAGTTCCAGACTTCGACTCCAAGTCTTCTGGATTGCTTTCGGTCCAAGAAAAATCATCGCAAAGGTTTCATTCCGTTTGGACTCTGTTTGGTATTCCTTTTCTGCGAAACTCTAAAATAGGCACAAAAAAACATGGAACTGGGCCTCCGGTTAATAGGTTAGTCCCAAAAATAATATAAAACAACATATTAAAGCCCATTAAACATCCAAAACAAATAATATAATAGAATGGAGGAATTAAAAATTATAGATACGTTGGAGACGTATCAAGCATCCCCAAGCTTAATTCCTGCTCGTCCTCGAGTAGGTAAATGGTAGAAACATAATTTTTGATGTGGAATGCTACCTATCATAATTATCAATGTAATTTTATTTATTGTGGTATGAATGTTCAGATCCGAAATATTCAAAACAAAAGTTTAATATTTACATAAAAATAATAATACTTCAAGCATACTAATAAAGCAATCATGTCTTCTCAAAATAACATGGCCAAAGAAAGCTATCCCTAGAAAATCATATAGTCTGGCTATGCTCTATCTTGATCACACAAAATATTTAAATCATGCACAACCCCGATGACAAGCCAATTAATAGTTTCATACTTTTGATGTTCTCAAACTTTTTCAATCTTCATGCAATACATGAGCGTGAGCCATGGACATAGCACTGTAGGTGGAATAGAATGGTGGTTGTGGAGAAGACAAAAAGGAGAAGATAGTCTCACATCAACTAGGCGTATCGATGGCTATGGAGATGCCCATCAATATATATCAATGTGAGTGAGTAGGGATTGCCATGCAACGGATGCACTAGAGCTATAAGTGTATGAAAGCTCAACAAGAAACTAGGTGTGCATCCAACTCGCTTGCTCATGAAGACCTAGGGCATTTTCAAGAAGCCCATCATGGGAATATACAAGCCTAGTTCTATAATGAAAGATTCCCACTAGTATATGAAAGTGACAACATAGGAGACTCTCTATCATGAAGATCATGGTGCTACTTTGAAGCACAAGTGTGGAAAAAGGATAGTAGCATTGCCCCTTCTCTCTTTTTCTCTCATTTTTTGGGCCTTTCTATTTTTTATGGCCTCTTTTTTTCTCTCCTTTTTTTATTTTTTTATTTTTCGTCCGGACTCTCATCCCAACTTTTGGGGGAATCATAGTCTCAATCATCCTTTCCTCTCATGGGACAATGATCTAAATAATGAATGACCATCACACTTTTATTTACTTACAACTCAAGAATTACAACTTGATACTTAGAACAAAATATGACTCTATGTGAATGCTTTCGGCGTTGTACCAGGATGTGCAATGAATCAAGAGTGACATGTATGAAAGTATTATGAAGGTGGCTTTGCCACAAATACGATGTCAACTACATGATCATGCAAAGCAATATGATAATGATGAAGCGTGTCATAATAAACGGAATGGTGGAAAGCTGCATGGCAATATATCTTGGAATGGCTATGGAAATGGCATAATAGGTAGGTATGGTGGCTATTTTGAGGAAGGTAAATGGTGGGTTTATGGTACCGGCAAAAGTTGTGCGGTACTAGAGAGGCTAGCAACGGTGGAAGGGTGAGAGTGCGTATAATCCATGGACTCAACATTAGTCATGAAGAACTCACGTACTTTTTGCAAAAATCTATTAGTTATTGAAATGAAGTACTACACACACGCTCCTAGGGGGATAGATTAGTAGGAAAAGACCATCGCTTGTCCCCGACCGCCACTCATAAGGAATACAATCAAAAAATAAATCATGCTCCGACTTCATCACATAACGGTTCACCATACGTGCATGCTACGAGAATCACAAACTTTAACACAAGTATCTTTCAAATTCACAACTACTCAACTAGCATGACTCTAATATCACCATCTTCATATCTCAAAACAATCATAAGGAATCAAACTTCTCATAGTATTCAATGCACTTTATATGAAAGTTTTTATTATACCCATCTTGGATGCCCATCATATTAGGACTAACTTTATAGCCAAAGCAAATTACCATGCTGTTATAAAAGACTCTCAAAATAATATAAGTGAAGCATGAGAGATCAATAATTTCTATAAAATAAAACCACCACCGTGCTCTAAAAAGATATAAGTGAAGCACTAGAGCAAACTTATCTAGCTCAAAAGATATAAGTGAAGCACATAGAGTATTCTAATAAATTCCGATTCATGCGTGTATCTCCCAAAAGGTGTGTACAACAAGGATGATTTTGGTAAACTAAAAAGCAAAGACTCAAATCATACAAGATGCTCCAAGCAGAACACATATCATGTGGTGAATAAAAATATAGCCTCAAGTAAAGTTACCGATAGACGAAGATGAAAGAGGGGATGCCTTCCAGGGCATCCCCAAGCTTAGGCTTTTGGTTGTCCTTGAATTTTACCTTGGGGTGCCTTGGGCATCCCCAAGCTTAGGCTCTTGCCACTCCTTATTCCAAAATCCATCAAACCTTTACCCAAAAACTTGAAAACTTCACAACACAAGATTTCAACAGAAAATCTCATGAGCTTCGTTAGTATATGAAAATAAACCACCACTTTAAGGTACTGTAATGAACTCATTCTTTATTTATATTGGTGTTAAACCTACTATATTCCAACTTCTCTATGGTTGAGAACCCCCGATACTACTCATAGATTCATCAAAATAAGCAAACAACACACGAAAAACAGAATCTATCAAAAACAGAAAAATCTGTAGCAATCTGGAGATTTTGAGTACTTCTATAACTCCAAAAATTCTGAAACATTAGGACGACCAGGATAAAAAGTATATTGATCTACTTCAGTTGGAATTGGTATTGTATCGCTCTCTAGTAAAAAATGATAATTATTTTCGAGAGCGCATACTTTCTGTTTTTATCAGCAAGATCAAACAACAATCACCCAAGAAGAGTCTAAAGGCTTGACTTGGCACAAACACTAATTAAAACATAAAAAACACAATCATAACAGAATCTAGATGAATTATATATTACTAAACAGGAATAAAAAG
>NC_053027.1:398799045-398818179 GCF_003073215.2 Triticum urartu | reverse complement strand
ACCGTACCACATACCTATTCCTTTTCGGAGTCTGAAACGTTCCAGAAAGTGTCCCTTATGTATTCCTCCGGGGTAATGGTTTCAATAGCATTGGTTTCAACATTTATAGGATTACCTGAGATATAATGTTCAATTCTTTGACCGTTCACCACCTTCGGATTTGTGCCTTCGAAGTTGTTGATTTTTATGGCACCGGAATGATAGACCTCCTCGATAACGTAAGGACCTTCCCATTTAGAGAGAAGTTTTCCTACAAAAAATCTTAAACGGGAATTGTATAGCAATACATAATCACCTACATTAAACTCACGCTTTTGTATCCTTTTGTCATGCCATCTTTTAACTTTTTCTTTAAATAATTTGGCATTCTCATAGGCTTGGGTTCTCCATTCATCAAGTGAGCTAATGTCAAATAACCTCTTCTCACCGGCAAGTTTGAAATCATAGTTAAGCTCTTTAATTGCCCAAGAAGCCTTATGTTCTAGTTCAAGAGGTAAGTGACATGCTTTTCCATAGACCATTTTATACGGAGACATACCCATAGGATTTTTATATGCAGTTCTATAGGCCCATAATGCATCATCAATTTTCTTGGACCAATTCTTTCTAGATCTATTAACAGTCTTTTGCAAAATTAATTTGAGTTCTCTATTGCTCAATTCTACTTGACCACTAGACTGTGGGTGATAAGGAGATGCAATTCTATGATTAACATCATACTTAGCAAGCATTTTACGGAAAGCACCATGAATAAAATGTGAACCACCATCAGTCATTAAATATCTAGGGACTCCAAACCTTGGAAAAATAACTTCTTTAAGCATATTAATAGAGGTGTTATGATCAGCACTACTAGTTGGAATAGCTTCTACCCACTTAGTAACGTAATCAACAGCAACTAAAATATGTGTATATCCATTAGAGGCAGGAAAAGGTCCCATATAATCAAAGCCCCAAACATCAAATGGTTCAATGACAAGTGAATAATTCAACGGCATTTCTTGACGTCTACTAATATTACCAATTCTTTGACATTCATCACAAGATAAGACAAACTTACGGGCATCCTTGAAGAGAGTAGGCCAATAAAAACCGGATTGCAATACCTTATGTGCAGTTCTATCTCTAGCGTGGTGTCCTCCATAAGCCTCGGAGTGACACTTGCATAGGATCTGTTCCTATTCATGCTCAGGTACAGAACGTCTAATAACACCATCTACCCCTTCTTTATAAAGATGTGGGTCATCCCAAAAGTAATGTCTCAAATCATAGAAGAACTTTTTCTTTTGCTGGTATGTGAAACTAGGTGGTATAAATTTAGCAAAAATGTAATTAGCATAATTAGCATACCATGGAGCAGTATGAGAAGCATTTATGACATTTAATTGTTCATCAGGAAAGCTATCATCAATAGGTAGTGGGCCATCAAGAACATTTTCTAACCTAGACAAGCTGTCTGCAACGGGGTTTTTCAGCTCCCTTTCTATCAATAATATGCAAATCAAATTCTTGTAGTAAGAGAACCCATCTAATAAGTCTAGGTTTGGCATCTTTCTTTTCCATAAGATATTTAATAGCAGCATGATCCGTGTGAATAGTTACTTTAGAATCAACAATATAAGGTCTGAACTTATCACAAGCAAATACAACTGCTAAGAATTCTTTTTCAGTAGTAGCATAATTTCTCTGAGCATCGTCTAGAGTTTTACTAGCATATTGAATAACATTTAGTTTCTTATCAACTCTTTGCCCTAGAACAACACCTACAGCATAATCACTAGCATCACACATAATTTCAAAGGGTAAATTCCAATCAGGTGGCTGAACAATCGGTGCAGAGATCAATGTTTTCTTAAGTATTTCAAATGCTTCTACACAATCATCATCAAAAACAAATGGCATATCTTTTTGTAATAAATTAGTCAGAGGCCGAGAAATTTTTGAGAAGTCCTTAATGAACCTCCTATAAAAACTAGCATGACCAAGGAAACTTCTTATACCTTTGATGTCCTTGGGACATGGCATCTTTTCAATAGCATCAACCTTGGCTTTATCAACCTCAATGCCTCTTTCAGAAACTTTATGCCCCAAGACGATACCTTCATTAACCATAAAGTGGCACTTTTCTCAATTCAAGACAAGATTAATTTCTTCACATCTCTGCAAAACTCGGTCAAGGTTGCTTAAGCAATCATCAAAAGAGGATCCATAGACGAAAAAATTGTCCATGAAAACCTCACAAATCTTTTCACAAAAGTCGGAGAATATAGCCATCATGCATCTTTGAAAGGTAGAAGGTGCATTACATAAACCAAAAGGCATACGTCTATAAGCAAAAGTACCAAAAGGGCAAGTAAAAGTAGTCTTTGATTGATCATTGGTTGACACAGGTATTTGAGAGAAACTAGAATAACCATCTAGAAAGCAAAAATGTGTATATTTGGATAATCTTTCTAGCATTTGATCGATAAAAGGTAAGGGGTAATGATCTTTTTAGTAGCTTTATTTAATTTGCGGAAATCAATTACCATCCTATAACCTGTAATAATTCTTTGCGGGGTCAACTCATCTTTATCATTAGGAACGACAGTAATACCTTCCTTCTTAGGGACACAATGGACATAACTTACCCACTGACTATCAGCAACGGGATAAATTATACCTGCCTCAAGAAGCTTTAGTATTTCCTTTCTTACCACTTCCTTCATCTTAGGATTTAGCCGTCATTGATGATCACGAACTGGTTTGGCATCATCCTCCAGATTTATTTTGTGTTGACACAGAGCGGGACTAATGCCCTTAAGATCATCAAGAGTATATCCAATAGCAGCTTGGTGCTTTTTCAGAGTTTTCAATAATCTCTCTTCTTCATGCTCTGAAAAGTTAGCACTAATAATAATAGGATATATCTTTTTCTCATCAAGATAAGCATATCTAAGAGTGTCAGGTAACGGTTTGAGCTCAAACACGGGATCACCCTTGGGTGGAGGAGGATCCCCTAGGATTTCAATAGGCAAATTGTGTTTCAGGATGGGTTCCCGTTTAAAGAATACTTCATCTATTTCCCTTCTTTCATTCATAAACATATCATTTTCATGGTCTAGCAAATATTGTTCTAAAGGATCACTAGGAGGTACGGCAATAGAAGCAAGACCAATAATTTCATCTTTACTAGGCAATTCCTCTTCATGGTGTTGTCTACAAAATTTAGAGAAATTAAATTCATGAGACATATCACCTAAACCAATAGTAAAAACATCCTTTTTGCAATCTATCTTAGCATTAACAGTGTTCAAGAAGGGTCTACCAAATATAATGGGACAAAAGCTATCTTGTGGGGAACCAAGAACAAGAAAATCAGCAGGATATTTAGTTTTCCCATACAACACTTCAGCATCTCTAACAATTCCAATTGGTGAAATAGTATCTCTATTGGCAAGTTTAATTATGACATCAATATCTTCTATCTCAGCAGGTGCAATATCATGCATAATTTCTTTGTATAAGTCATGAGGTATAGCACTAGCACTGGCACCCATATCACATAAGCCATGATAACAACGATCTCCTATTTTAACAGAAATAACAGGCATGCCTACCAAAGATCTAGGTTTATCTTTAGCACAAGGTTTAGCAATTCTAGCAGTCTCATCACGGAAATGAATAACATGCCCATCAATATTACCAGACAAGAGATCTTTAACAATAGCAATGTTAGGTTCAACTTTAATTTGCTCAGCAGGTGTATAAGTTCTAATATTGCTTTTACGAACCACGGTTGAAGCTTTAGCATGATCCTTTATCCTAACAGGAAAAGGTGGTTTCTAAACATAAGCAATAGGAATAATAGGATCATTATAAGTGACAGTCTTTTCTTCAACTTTAATAGGTGCAGCTACTTTTACTTCTATGGGAGGATGATATTTAAACCACTTCTCCCTAGGGAGATCAACATGAGTAGCAAAAGATTCACAGAGAGAAGCTACTATCTCAGAGTCAAGTCCATATTTAGTGCTAAATTTATGGAAAACATCAGTATCCATAAAAGATTTAACACAATCAAACTTAGGTGTCATACCTGACTCCTTACCTTTGTCGAGGTCCCAATCTTCAGAGTTGCGTTTAATTCTTTCCAATAAATCCCATTTGAATTCAATAGTCTTCGCCATAAAAGAGCCAGCACAAGAAGTATCGAGCATGGTGCGATTGTTATCAGAAAGCCGAGCATATAAATTTTGAATAATCATTTCTCTTGAGAGCTCATGATTGGGGCATGAATATAACATTGATTTAAGCCTCCCCCAAGCTTGAGCGATGCTTTCTCCTCCGCGAGGCCAAAAATTATATATATAATTGCGATCACGATGAACAAGATGCATAGGATAGAACTTCTGATGAAATTCCAATTTCAATCGTTTGTAGTTCCATGACCCCATATCATCACATAGCCTATACCATGTCAATGCATCTTAATTCAAAGATAAAGGGAAGACCTTCTTCTTAATAACATCTCCGGGTACACCTGTAAGCTTAAATAATCCACAAACTTCATCCACGTATATTAGGTGCTCAACAGGATGAATTGTTCCGTCTCCTGCAAAAGGATTAGCTAGCAGTTTATCTATCATACCCGAAGGAATTTCAAAGAAGACATTTTCATTTTTAGTAGGTTCAGTAGGTTGAGGAGCAACTCTTTGCTCTACTAGTCGGGGTGAAGATACCCCGAACAAGCCCCTCAGAGGATTACTTTCCATAGTAACAAGTGACAGTAAATTTCAGCACACTATATAAATTTTTCCTTACCAAATTCCACCTATCAAAGGCGCTTCACTCCCCGACAACGGCGCCAGAAAAGAGTCTTGATGACCCACAAGTATAGGGGATCTATCGTAGTCCTTTCGATAAGTAAGAGTGTCGAACCCAACGAGGAGCAGAAGGAAATGATAAGCGGTTTTCAGCAAGGTATTCTCTGCAAGCACTGAAATAATAGGCAATAGATAATTTTGTGATAGGATAATTTGTAACGAGCAACAAGTAACAAAAGTAAATAAAGTGCAGTAAGGTGGCCCAATCCTTTTTGTAGCAAAGGACAAGCCTGGACAAACTCTTATATAGAGAAAAGCGCTCCCGAGGACACATGGGAATTATCGTCAAGCTAGTTTTCATCACATTCATATGATTCGTGTTCGGTACTTTGATAATTTGATATGTGGGTGGACCGGTGTTTGGGTGCTGTCCTTACTTGGACAAGCATCCCACTTATGATTAACCTCTATTGCAAGCAACCGCAACTACAACAAAAGTATTAAGGTAAACCTAACCATAACATGAAACATATGGATCCAAATCAGCCCCTTACGAAGCAACGCATAAACTAGGGTTTAAACTTCTGTCACTCTAGCAACCCATCATCTACTTATTAATTCCCAATGCCTTCCTCTAGGCCCAAATAATGGTGAAGTGTTGATGTAGTCGACGTTCACATAACACCACTAGAGGAGAGACAACATACATCTCATCAAAATATCGAACGAATACCAAATTCACATGACTACTAATAGCAAGACTTCTCCCATGTCCTCAGGAACAAACATAACTACTCACAAAGCATATTGATGTTCATAATCAGAGGGGTATTAATATGCATATAGGATCCAAACATATGATCTTCCACCAAATAAACCTACTAGCATGAACTACAAGGAGTAATTAACACTACTAGCAACCCACAAGTACCAATCCCGGGCTTGGAGACAAGAATTGGTTACAAGAGATGAACTAGGGTTTTGAGAGGAGATGGTGCTGGTGAAGATGTTGATGGAGATTGCCCTCTCCCGATGAGAGGAGCGTTGGTGATGACGATGGCGATGATTTCCCCCTCCAGGAGGGAAGTTTCCCCGGCAGAACAGCTCCGCCAGAGCCCTAGATTGGTTCCACCAAGGTTCCGCCTTGTGGCGGCGGAGTCTCGTCCGGGAAGATGGCTTATGATTTTTTCTCATCGAAAGATCCATATAGCAGAGATGGCCATCGGAGGGCCACCAGGGGGGCCACGAGGTAGGGGCGCGCACCCAGGGGGGTAGGGCGCGCCCCCCACCCTCCTGGGCATGGTGTGGCCCCCTGGTGAACTTCTTGCTCTCAATATTAATTATATATTCTGAAAATGACTTCCGTGAAGTTTCAGGACTTTTGGAGCTGTGCAGAATAGGTCTCTAATATTTGCTCCTTTTCCCAGAATCCTAGCTGCTGGCATTCTCCCTCTTTATGTAAACCTTGTAAAATAAGAGAGAATAGGCATAAGTATTGTGACATAATGTGTAATAACAACCCGTAATGCAATAAATATCGATATAAAAGCATGATGCAAAATGGACGTATCACTCTGCTTTTGGATCCAAAGTTGATCCTTGAGTACATTGACCTATGGCACAAGGACCCAAATACTCCTATGTCTGATTTCAAGCTGACTCCTGGCCAAAGTCATATGTTGACTCACTTCATACAAGAAGAAAAATGGAAGTTTGAGAAGGCCAACCAGATCAAGGAAGCGCAGTACAAAAAGGAGCGCTACCTAAAGAAAAACGTTGTCTCTATGACAACTGAAGAACTCGTCAATATACAGTCTGAGATCAAGAAACTCAGTGATGAATTTGACGCATACCATGCTGATTGGTTGGGAGCCAAGGTTCGTTTTGTGAGGCTCGCTGACAACTTCACTTCAAATGTTGCAGCCCCAATGCAACATGAAATTCCTCAGGCTGAAGCATCTGCTCGGCCTACCGAAGAAAATGCCAGCACCGCTGATGACAATCAGGCTGCTAAAGAAAATGCTAATTCCAGGGTTGATGACTGCATTCCAGCCACTAAAGAAACTACCAGGGCAACCACTACAGTTGTGCCTGAAGAAAGTGAAGACGTCAGGGCAACTGCATCAGTTGTGCTTGAACAAAGTGAAGACGTCAAGGTAACTGCATCAGTTGCGCATGAAGAAATTCAACCAAATTCCTCTGTTCCTCCTGCGCCTACACCAACTTCGATCCTTCCATCTGCATCAGATGTGAAGAAGACCAAGGCTGCAGAGCGTGCATCAGTGAAGAAAAGGAAGGCATCAACTTCATTAGATTCTTCAGCCCCGAAGAAGATGAAGCCATTGACCAGCTCATTTGCCAACCCAATTGATATTGTTCCTATCTCAACCATGCCATCAAAGGACCTTGTTCCTTTTGATGAAGAATATGTGATTCCAAGTGAATCCGATGAAGAGAATTCCTTTGCTGCTTCGTTAGAGCAGTTGGATGAAGAAATTGAAGTGGATGAAATTCCTTCAACCCCAATTATCTCATCGCTCATGCCTCAGTTCACTGCTGAAAAGGCCGCTGTTGAAGAAATGGATGAAGAAGTCGATGTGGACATTGGATGCACCACGCCAGTGCTGAATGATGACTTTTGGGAAAGTCAGCACCCCAACTCTCCTCTGTTCACACCTCTTCAACAAATTCCTCAGTCCCCAGTAACTACTGAAGTCCAAATGGGATCTGAAGAACCCCGTGCAACTACGTCCATCCATGAAGAAATTCCAGCCACTAGTGCTGATGAACATGTAAATGCAGAATTGAAGTCCCAGGCTGCCACTGAAGAAGTACCTGAAATTCCTCAGTCTGTGGAACCTGAGATTGAGATCCCTGAGGTTGTGATGCAATTGACTGACACTCCTCACCCCAAGTCAAAGGATCCCTTCTCAAAGAAACAAAAAATTCAAGGCTGATGACTTCTTTGGCGAGCATGTATTCTTCACTGACTACAATCCTTATGACTCTACTCGTCTTAGGAGGAAGCGCTTCTGGACTACCAGCCAGGCCAATTTCTATTCTTTGCTGCTTTTCAACAAGGAAAAAATCTTCTACCATGAGCATATTCCTCATGTGGACATGGAATCATTGACTTGTTTCACTCATGTGCTTAGTGTGCTTCATGATGCAGGCCTCCTCAACTTTTGCTCTAACATTGTTGATTGGAATGAAGAGCTTATTCTTCAGTTCTATGCTACACTGCATATCACAGGTGATCCTGAAGACATCAACACCTGGGTCTTGGACTGGATGACCGATAATACTCATTATAAGGCACCGACCTCTGAATTGCTTCACGCCCCGCCCATCAGTCCACCCAGTGAAGGAGCTCGCTGCCTGTACCAAGAACCTGAACTCACTGCTCATTACATGCAAGTGTTAATGAAGCCTCTAAAGCCCGGTCAAGCCCCAAGGACCAAATTCCTCGTAAAGGACTTGCTCTATGTGCCCAGAATAGTCTATCGCATTCTGACGAGGACAATGAGTCCCATCAAAGGCCACGACTCATCTGATGAGAAAATAGTTGGCATCATGAAGAATCTACTATTAAACATCATTCATAGCATTCCAACCAATTATTATGATTTCTTCATGAGGACTCTGGCAAATGTTGCACTCTCTCCGTTTGAGTTGAAGCCTTATGCTCCTTGGATTATGGGATTCCTCAGAACAAGGTCTTCACTCAACTACAAGGCTGATTTTCAGAACCACCTCAGCTACTTGCCCCCAATTGAAGTCCTCAAGCAGACTTTTACTTCAACTGATGACAAGGGCAAGACACCTCTTGTCATTGATGAAGGCATTCGTCCATTGGATGGTCAGTTTCGCAAAGCTGCAGCTTACTCCACCAATGATGACTCTGCCACCATGATTCTGCTGCCAATGCACCCAAGTCTACTCCTCAAGCCACAACTCCACGTGTGATGACTGACCGTGAGCTGCTTCTTAGTCTTCACCAGAAGGTGGATTGAAATCATAAATGGGTTAAGCGTCAGTTTGGTTCTATTCTTCACAACATGACTGCTACACATAATGCAGTGAAGAAAAACCATTACTACCTCCATGAAGTTTCCGGTCGCACCTAGGCTGTCTTATCTCATCTGTATGGTGAAGAAGATCTGAAGAAAATGGGTCTCAAGGAAGATTTTGACTGGTCTGCACCTCCTCCGAAGAAATTCAAGAAGGTCAAAGTTCCTACCTTGATGGCCAGTTCATATTCTTCATCTCGTGACACCGACGAGTATGAAGACTTGGACGACACTGCGGCAGGCCCTACAACGACAAACGACCCCAACAACGTTGGTGCTCCTCCATCAACTTGATATTCTTCAGGGGCGTTAGTCCTCATTTTCATCCCTTTTGGTCATTCGATGACAAAGGGGGAGAAATTTGAGTTAGTCTTCAAGCGGGTCTACTTTTATGGGCGTTTTTTTCTAAGCTACAACTCTCGTTCTTTTGAAGACTTTGCTGGATCGAGTTGTAATCTTAAACTCTATGGTGGCCTGATACTTTTGTTGTGCTTTCCTGCATGCTTATTCCTTATTAATGTTAATGCACGCATGCTGGATTACATCAGTCACCATATTTCATCATACATTTCAAATTCTTCATATTATATGTCAATGCGTGTATGAATTACAAGATATAGGGGGAGATCTCCATGATTCTACTCTTCAAGTGTGCATTGCTTCAAAAGAACATTCCTCACTATGCACATATTCAGGGGGAGTTCTTCTATATCTTCCAATCAAATTCCCCAATTCTAGTATTTACACTTCATATGTTTATCCTCGTTGAAAACTTAACCTATATTGTCATCAATCACCAAAAAGGGGGAGATTGTAAGTGCATCTAGTGCCCCTTAGTGATTTTGGTGTATTGAAGACTTATAGGTTAAGGGACTAATGTGTTTATGAGTGTACACAGGTCTATAAGTCTATGAGGAGTTTGATATTTAGAGAGAAAGTCGACCCCTAAAATTGAAGTTCTTCGACTCAAGACTTTGGCTTTCTGAAGACTTTGAAAGTGAAGAAATTGGTGCAATCCTGAAGACTTGGTATTCATTCGAGGAGCATGAAGCATGAAGACTTTTGTTTTCGAAGTTTCATTTTCTCTTTCTTGAGTCATAGGAAACACCGTACTGTTAAAGGGGGTCAAGGAAATACTAAGGAAAAAATTTCCATGTGATGCTCAACTCAAATCCTACATACCAATCCTTTCGAGTGAAGCCATTGGAAATCTCATACAGTTCAGTCAAATTTCTTCAGTGACAGAGACGAAGTTCTTCTGGTCTCTGAGGAATTTGTTCTGACTGAGGAGTTAGGAATTCGCGAGTGCGGATTGCCTACACAGTGAGGAACATGATAGCCCTGAGGAATTTGTTAGTCAAATTTCCAACCGTTGCTGTGCTATGCGCCAGCTGTCCCAAAATATCCTTCCACCTAACGGTCATATCATTGAAGGTAATTTATGTCTTATCATGTCGGGCTGCTCCCTAGGCTATAAATAGCCGCCCCCTACAACCACTAGCTGGTTGGTTGCTCCGAGAGAAACTGACACTTGTCATTTGAGAGCATCCCATCCTCCGAGGACTTTGAGTGAAAATCATCAAGTGAGGAAAACCCAAACCCAAACACCTACAAACCCAAAGTGATTGAGCATCACTGAAGAGATTGATCCTGCGTAGATCCGACGCTTGTTACCTTTGAAGACTGTGCATCTTCCAGACGGTTAGGCGTCATGGTCTAGAGCATCCAAGAGGAAATTGTGGATCGTCGAGTGACCAAGTCTGTGAAGGTTTGGAAGTCACATGAAGACTTACCACGAGTGATTGGGCGAGGTCTGTGTGACCTTAGCTCAAGGGGAATACGGTGAGGACTGAGTGTTCTGAACTGCCTGTTCAGAACTAGGTGTCCGGGACTGTGTGTCCTCAGGTTTAAATACCTAGCCGCCCTAACCAGACGTACAACTGTCACAGCAGTTGGAACTGGTCTACCAAATCATTGTCTTCACCAAGTTACCTGGTTCCATTTCCTCAACCCTTTCATTTCCTCTTTTATGTGTTGAGTGCTTGTTCATATCTGTTTGAAGACTTTGACTGAAGACTTCCTCTATCTCCTCAGTTCAATTTCTTCAGTCTGTTTGTCTTATCATGTGTTATCCTGTGTTTACGCTTTCTATACTATGTACTTGTTTTCATTTCATCATGGAGATCATGCTCATGCACTGCTATGTTTACTTCTGAGTACTTATTCCGCTGCAAGTAGTTCTTCACTCAGGAATTTCCTCACCCGCAAATTCCTTAGTGAAGAATTCATAAAAATCGCCTATTCACCCCCCTCTAGTCGATATAACACACTTTCAGTTATTGACCGGAGATGAGTCCGGTCATGTCTACATAGTTCTCGAACCCGTAGGGTCCGCACGCTTAACGTTCGATGACGATATGTATTGTGAATTATGTGATTTGATGTACCGAAGGTTGTTCGGAGTCCCGGATGTGATCACAGACATGACGAGGAGTCTCGAAATGGTCGAGACATAAAGATTGATACATTGGAAGGTTATGTTTGGACACCGGAAAGGTTTCAGATAGGTTTGGGCATTTTCCGGAGTACCGGGGGTTACCGGAACCCCCCGGGGGGTTAATGGGCCTTCATGGGTTTTAGTGGAAGAGAGGAGGAGGCGACCAAGAGGAGGGGCGCGCCCCCCAAGCCCAATCCGAATTGGGGAGGGGGGATGGCCCCCCTTTCCTTCTTCCCCTCTTCCCTTTTTGTCCCCTCCTAGTAGGAGTAGGATTCCCCCCTTGGGGTGCACCCTAGGAGGCCGATCGGCCCCCTCCTCCACTCCTTTATATACGGGGGGAGGGGGGCACCCCATAGACACACAAGTTGATCTCTTAGCTGTGTGCGGTGCCCCCTCCATAGATTTCCACCTCGGTCATATTGTCGTAGTGCTTAGGCGAAGCCCTGCATCGGTAACTTCATCATCACCGTCACCACGCCGTCGTGCTGATGAAACTCTCGCTCGGCCTCAGCTGGATCTAGAGTTCGAGGGATGTCACCGAGCTGAACATGTGCAGATCGCGAAGGTGCCGTGCGTTTGGTACTTGATCGGTTGGATCGTAAAGACGCTCGACTACATCAACCGCGTTACTTAATGCTTCCGCTTTCGGTCTACGGGGGTATGTGGACTCACTCTTCCCGCTCATTGCTATGTTTCTCCTAGATAGATCTTGCGTGATCGTAGGCAAAATTTTGAATTACTACGTTCCCCAACACGTAGCATGTTGCCCCATTGCCGCGACAAAGAAGATCGACCACGAGCTTGGGGCTCGATGGCGCGGCGTTGCCGATTTTCGTCTGCATAACGGCCTTCCCCCACATTGTTGGAGGACCCCCCCTCCCGTGGCCGTTTTTATCTCCTCCCGGCATCCAGTAGCCTCTGACGACCCATCGGCCGGATATCTCCTCCTCGCCCACAAGGTGTTCGACGAAATTTGTCCAAAGGGAAAAATTGTTTGCGTTTTTCTTATGCATTTGTAGAATTGTAGCTTTATAGATAGTTTCGTATTGTAGATGAGTTCACATGACTCCAGTTATTGTGACGAATCCTTATCGGATGAGGAATTTGACTTGATTGAGGAGGAAGATATTGCTATGCGTTTGATATTTTTATGTGTGCAATGTGTATGAATAAAGATGAAAGATATAAATGAGGTTCCCATGCGGCTGCCCTATTATAGGGTAGCTGTTGGTGACGGTGCTTGCTCGTGCCCCCAAAAAGTTGTTTTCATGCCCATTTTTTACAACACCCTGTTTTCGTGCTCCAAAAGTGGGTAGTTATTGGAAATGCTCTAATGCTGCCATATTGGTGTCATAAAAAGAAGTCCAAATATTGCAGTAGTCTCCTACTTTGTGGACGCAAAAGACGCGTGTACAGCTCGATCAGGATGCCACATATTCAATATCGTGGTCTTGGGAGGCAAATGGAGAGTTCTCGGCTCGGTTAGCATATGCGGCAAAGTTCTCGGGCAGAGAGGTAATCCCCACTATTGAATTTACGTGGAAATCTAAGCCCTGTTACAATGCAAATTCTTTGTCTAGCTCTACAAAACAGGTGTTGCAATTCAGACAGACTTGCAAGCCATGGACTGGAGCACCAGGAGGCTTGTCCATTTTGTGCGTAGGAGAAGGAGACCACTAATCACATCTTACTAGACGGGAGAGGTTTGGACTCTCGTTTCCTAGCTCTCAACAAACCGGACTGGGTGCCCCTGAGGGGGTCAAGATTGGAGGAATGGTGCATTAATAAGCTGGGGCGGACCTATACAAAAAAGACATGTGTGCAATCTTCGTTCTTATAGTGTGGGAGTTAAGAGAAGCACCACAATGTCATTGTGTTCGATGAAGCTTCACCATCCCTGCCACTACTAGCCCAAAGAATAGAAGTTGAAAATAGAACGAGGAAGCAAGAGGGAATCTTAAAAGAAGACATGGAAGACTTGTTCGAGGCTACTGGTAGAACCAACTGAAGAAGCGCGCACTGCCTATTAGTAATAGCTGCCATGCTAGTAGTACTACTCTAGCGGTTGGTGTACTCTATTATGGGAGCTAGCCAGAAAATTCCGGATAGCACTTGAAGAATCGCGTGGTTGGTGTATTCTATCACAGGAGCTAGCCAGAAATTTCCGAATAACAACTAGAGAATCACGTCCAGCCAACAAACTTCGCTTGACAATGGCTAGCTGGCAGCACAGTGAGATCACCCAGAGCGAATCCCTACAATAGGGACCGTTTGATATATATACTAGGCCACGCAGTTCTCGGACATAAACCAACAAATATGAGCCATCTGATTAAAAAGATCCAACAATCTACATTACTTGATGCTGGTATACTGTATAGGAGTATAGAGGTACAGATAACTCTCATGCGTATTCGAGATCAACCCCCCCACCAATGTCTCCATTGAGCACATCACACAATTCTTCGCTCTGTGAATGATACTAAATGAGGTCTGTCTTGACGAGCCCACCGAGGATGGCATCCTTTAGAAACACACGACCTGTGAACAATACTTGACGACCTTCGCGTACAGGGCATAGTTCCTAGGGACGATCCTTTATCCCTTGGACAAAATGGTTTGGAAGGTTTGGGCATCTCCAAAGTCAATTTTTTTTGCTTGCTTAGCCCTTCAAGACATAATTTGAACGACCGATAGATTGGCAAAATGTGGGTGGCCAAATTGCGATCGCTGCCCTCTTTGCATGACGATACAAGAGTGCGGGCCTCACCTCTTCCATAAGTGCTGCTACACACGACGTCTTTGGTCTTTGGCCATTGAGAAATTCATCATGCACGGGCTTGACAGTTCTGCTTGGCCCTTGTTCGACTCGGTGGAGGAGTGGTGGGCAAGCACCTCTGCCGAGGGCACGCCGAACCGTCAAGCCAAGGCCTCCCTCATCATGCTCGTCTCATGGATAATTTGAAACGAGCGTAATGCAAGAGTGTTTAAGCATAAGAGTGCTCCACCGCCAATCTTGCTCTCCTCCATCTCTACCGAGGCTAACTTTTAGGTCGTCGCCGGTGAAAAGAAGATAGGGTCTTTTATTTCACGCGAGTAATCCGCATGCCGTGTTTTTGGGTGTCTTGTAACAAACTTTTTTCTATCTTAATTAATGAATGAGACAAAACTTTTACCTTGGTTTTAAAAGAAAGAGAAGGAAAGAAAAGGAAGTCCAGCGTCGGACTCAAAGGAAGAGCTGTTGCGGAAATGGAAAGAGCCGGAAGGGTGAGCCGTGGTCGTTCTAGTCGAGTCGGGCCGCCCGCCGCCACGCCATCTTCTCCTTCCCGTTAATTAAAACCATCAAGCATAAAACCCTCGCTCGCCTAGCGCGGCCACCTGTCCCCCCTCTCCCCTTCCCCTCTTCTCCCCTCTGCCGCGCCTGCGCGCGAAGCGAAGCCTCTCGCTTCGATCCTTTGCTTCCCCGCGACTCTTGCCATGGCGGCCGATGGCTCCGAGCGCCACACGGCGCAGGTGGTGGGCGCTGAGGGGGAGATGGACGGCCCCGCGCTGGAGCGGTTCGCGGCGGCGGCGGGGCTCGTGCAGCGCGGCCTCTCCTACGCCGTCGTCTCCATCTTTGGGCCCCAGGGCAGCGGTGAGCCCACATCCTCTGCCGTGCGGAAATATTCAGCTCCTTGTGTTGGGATTTGTGAGGGGAGGATGCAACTGTCTCTTTGGGGTTCACGGCGATGAGAAAATGGAGAGCGATAAATTAAACAGGTTTCCGTTTACGCAGTTATTAATCCGTATGCTCGTTTCCGTAGTGCGCATCCTATCCTCTAGCGGTGCGGTCGGTTGAGTTCCCTCTAGCGTGATGTGAACTTGTCGTGCGGTGGCGATTTTGTTTAGGTGCTAGTTCATTTCGGAAGCCGTTCCTGATGCCTACTTTGTTCACCGGGCAGGGAAAAGCACCCTACTCAACCATCTCTTCGGGACAAGCTTCACCGAGATGGATGCCTTGAAAGGAAGGTAAACGCCATCCACGCCGAGTTTCCTTTTTCTTCAAAAATTGTTCGATTTGGTGATTGTGATGTTAAATGCTGCTTATGTCTTTTCATTGCTGCTGTTGCTGCCAGGAATCAGACCACCAAGGGGATTTGGGTTGCCGAAGCTGTTGGCATCGAGCCGTTCACTCTTGTGATGGATTTGGAGGGGACGGATGGGAGGGAAAGAGGGGAGGTGACTTGTTTTCTACTGTACTTGCAAGCCTGTTCGATGTTTAGATTGTTATGCATGCAATTGGGCTTTCATGCTATACTTTCATTTTATAGTTTGGATGGCTTGTATATTCCTCAGCCTTTAGCATTCATCCAGTCCTCTGCCTCTTAACTGTTTGTTGACTAATGTCCACAAAAGTAGTACGCGTCACTTATTTCCTTTGTACCACCTGAGTGCTTAACATGCCGAGAAGAAAATTGCTGTGATTCACATGCTGCATTAGTCCCCTTATTAACTTTCTACAAGGATCTATAACATTTATGCTCTTGTTTCCAGTACGAAATGGAGGTTCTTAGCACTCAGTGGTGTGCTATAAATGCTATTTTGCCACTATAGTACGTCTAGTTGCCATTTTGCAGCCTAAATCCAGGCAACTGATTTGAGCACATACTTAGAAATGCAACCAACTAATACACTCTCGCAAGTTCTCTGTCCCTTCACCTATGACAGTTTGAGCTAGAATTTCAGGCATCCACTTTTTTTCTCCGTAAAAGAGGGAGCGGCTCCGGCCTCTGCATTGTGCAATGCAAGTCAGCCATCTTTTTTTTTTCTCGAGCACCCAGACGTCTTTATTAAAAGTGTTTATTACGAAGTATCAAGTTCGACAAAATGAAACCGTCAACTTAAAGGATACATATCGTCACTTCTGACCATACATTTGATATTTCTTTTGTTGAAATGAGGAGCTTCACCTTTTATTTCCGTTTTTTCACTGGTTGGTATTGTTAATTCTTAGTATTAAGTTACATTCCAGCGACGATTATTAACTGGTGCCTTGTGTTACTCGTGCAGGATGATACAGCCTTTGAGAAGCAGAGTGCCCTTTTCGCTCTTGCAGTTTCTGATATTGTAATGATAAATTTGTGAGTTGCTGATGTCATTGAGTAATCTTTAGTTGGTGAATTATAACTGAATTACTGCAATGAGTAGAGAGCAATTTTGCTCAACCTTTTCATGTGGATTGCTAATTGTAAATGTGCACTCTGCAGGTGGTGTCATGACATAGGCCGAGAACATGCGGCTAACAGGCCTCTTTTGAAAACTATATTTGAGGTAACTCGGTTGCAATCAGACATGAAGTACTTATTTTGACTACATATGTGTGTTAGTTTCTTATGAGTTATTTTTCTCTATTTGAGGTTTTGATGCGTTTATTCAGCCCTCGGAAAACGACGCTACTGCTTGTGATCCGTGATAAAACAAAGGTTAGTACAGTTCTAGAGACCGAGACACACAATTTTGTTCCTCTACTACCGAGTCAGAGATGCATAACTTCTAGTATTTTAGACAACGGAAGAAAATCTCTCTCCCGGCCTCTACATGCACATAGCCATGCTTATATAGAAATAAAACTCGACCAAGAGGAACTAGCACCTGTGGCATTTTTATTTAGGAAAACAACTGTGAGGCACCGCATGGAGGCCAAGTCTTGAACCCACGTGTGCGTAGCAAGCGCATAAGCTGCTAGCCAACTGAGTGGCACTCAATTCTCGTGCATAATTTGTATGATTTCATTATTATTATTTTCTTCTTATTTGCAGACTCCCGTAGAGTATCTTGCCCAGGCTCTAAAGGAGGATATCCACAAGGTTTTCTTATCTTACATTCTGCTCACCTTCCTTTTCTGCTTTGTCATATTGGAATATTCACAATTTTTTTTTCTGTTTGTAATAGATATGGGATTCTGTTCCCAAACCAGAAGTCTTCAAGAAAGCTGTGCTAAGCGAATTCTTCAATGTAAGTGCATGACTTTCACTGAAAATGGGACTTGCATATATCAACTGACATATATTTTGTTCAATATAAAGGTGGAGGTCACCGCTTTGTCAAGTTATGAAGAGAACGAAGAACTATTTAAGGAGCAGGTATGTTAGAAGCTAACATGCTTATTCTGTCACATGCTGGTTGCAACTATATTTTAGTTTAGACGTCTTGTGTAGAATCAATAACTCAAGCTAGTCTCTCTCTCTTTTTTTTATGGGGAAGACCTTGTACTCTACCGTTTCCTACCTTTTTTACTTACTTGCAGGTTGGGAAACTCAGGCACAAGTTTATTCATTCAATCGATCCCGGTGGTTTAGCAGCTGATAGAAGAGGTGTCATACCTGCTTCAGGTTTCTGTATTAGCGCAATGCATATCTGGAAAGTAATACGAGAAAATAAGGACCTTAACCTTCCCGCTCACAAGGTTAGGTCATTGTATTTTTATTGACAGTGGTCTGAGAAAACTAACACTTCATTGGGTACCTAAGCATCCTTCTAAATCCCTTTTATATCATATATAAATTATATATTTCACTGTTTTTTCTTCCTGCATTTTCTAGATCATGGTTGCTACTGTTCGTTGTGAAGACATTGCGGATGAAAAGCTTAGATGTTTTATGTTGGATGAGGTTACCTTTGCTCTTATGTTATAGTTCTTAATCTTCTCTTTAGCTAGCACCATGGGAATTAATTATTTCGCTCTGCAGGGTTGGTTGGAGCTGGAGGCAGCTGTAACATCCGGTCCAGTACGAAGCTTTGGCATGAAGCTTAGCGACATTATTGATTTTTATCTATTAGAGTGAGTGATTGACTAGTTTTCCCGGCAAGGGTCTTCCTAGAAAGTTATGATAATCACATTGATTACCATGATTCATTATGTTTGTCTTCTCAATTAGCATACCCCTGAACCTGTTAGTTTAATTACGTGCTGTTCATTTGCTTCAGCGGTGTAATGCACATTTTCCTTGCACGCATGTTCGATCTTTGTTTGTTTGTCCCCATAAGTCTGAGGTTCTATATTGTTTTGATGCACATCATGTACTGCCTATATGGATATTAAACTGTTACCCAACATATTGATCAATTAATGCACGCGGTTCCTTATAATGCCATTTGCGTCGTGTTACCATGCTGCTATGTCTTATGGTAATCAAGCTTTTTGAACCAGTTTTTGCCTTTTCCCCACAACTTTTTTCTGCTTTGGTGACTATTTTTCCACAGCAAATTATAAAATAACCCGAGCACAACACAGTTTAGGAGTAGGAAAACTCGGAAGATATATAATTCATAATGTTTACATCACTTCTTAAAACCGCCATTCATTTGTACTGTACCATGGCATCACTTGATAGAAATCTCAAAAGAAAGGAAACCTTTTCTTACTTTTTACGCTGATGGTTTATTTTTTCGGTTTTTGTTTTATTTTGTCATGTGAGTTAGCTGAATTTATTTGGTTGTTCTGGTACTGCATAGTCGTACAAATGTCTTGGTCTCTGGGGTTGTTTCAATTAGTGTTTATGTGGAAATTGATTAGTTCTTGAAAGCACATAAAGAAAATGATCTTGGCATTTGTTTCATACAGTTCGATCTCTGATCTGACTGCTTTTTCTTGCAGCTATGACATGGAAACCATGTACTTCGACGAAGGTGTGAGAACTGTCAAACGTCAACAGTTACAATCTGAAATTGTAAATGTGAGTAACTCATTTAAACATACTCTGTCACTCTTCACTTACATAAA